>NC_092285.1:10181580-10201580 GCF_036320965.1 Panulirus ornatus
TATGTAGGTAGACTACATATACATATTGCGTTTATGTAGGTAGACTACATATACATATTCCGTTCTGTAGGTGGACTACATATACATATTGCATTATGTAGGTAGACTACATATACATATTGCATTATGTAGGTAGACTACATATACATATTGCATTATGTAGGTAGACTACATATACATATTGCATTATGTAGGTAGACTACATATACATATTGCATATTGCATATCCCTCCCCGTACAGTACAAGAGATGGGGCGCCCCACGAGTGTAGAACTCTCTCCCCGTACAGTACAAGAGATGGGGGTCCCACGAGTGTAGAACTCTCTCCCCGTACAGTACAAGAGATGGGGCGCCCCACGAGTGTAGAACTCCCTCCACGTACAGTACAAGAGATGGGGGTCCCACGAGTGTAGAACTCCCTCCCCGTACAGTACAAGAGATGGGGCGCCCCACGAGTGTAGAACTCCCTCCCCGTACAGTACAAGAGATGGGGCGCCCCACGAGTGTAGAACTCCCTCCCCGTACAGTACAAGAGATGGGGGTCCCACGAGTGTAGAACTCCCTCCCCGTACAGTACAAGAGATGGGGCGCCCCACGAGTGTAGAACTCCCTCCCCGTACAGTACAAGAGATGGGGCCCCCCACGAGTGTAGAACTCCCTCCCCGTACAGTACAAGAGATGGGGCGCCCCACGAGTGTAGAACTCCCTCCCCGTACAGTACAAGAGATGGGGCGCCCCACGAGTGTAGAACTCCCTCCCCGTACAGTACAAGAGATGGGGCGCCCCACGAGTGTAGAACTCCCTCCCCGTACAGTACAAGAGATGGGGCGCCCCACGAGTGTAGAACTCCCTCCCCGTACAGTACAAGAGATGGGGCGCCCCACGAGTGTAGAACTCTCTCCCCGTACAGTACAAGAGATGGGGCGCCCCACGAGAGTTTAGACCCCCCCTCCCCTCCCCCGCCCCACTGTACAGTACAGTACAGTACAAACAAGCAATCACAATTGGTAGTTGCAGACGTAGTTAGATACGTCTCGATTATGAAAACTATGGCTTGTTAATGACTAACCACCCACCCTAACCACCACCCCCCCCAATTCCACCCCACCCCCACACCCCTTCATTAGTCTCGTACTGATTGCTGTGTGGAATTTCCACCTCCCCCCCTCCAACAGCCATTAGCGTCCTCGCATCTCACTAATTACCATGTGTTACGCTCAAATTACTTTCACTGATTATGTAAGCACAAGTGGATGATTTTTGACCTGGTTCATCACAAAAAAAAAGAGAAAAAATTTGACCTGTTTTTCGAAAATGTGTAAATCGTGTGAATTAAGATTTTGTAGATCGTAAACGTGTGTAAATCGTGTGAATTAAGATTTTGTAAATCGTAAACATGTGTGTAAATCGTGTGAATTAAGATTTTGTAGATCGTAAACGTGTGTAAATCGTGTGAATTAAGATTTTGTAGATCGTAAACATGTGTGTAAATCGTGTGAATTAAGATTTTGTAGATCGTAAACATATGTGTAAATCGTGTGAATTAAGATGTTGTAAACCGTAAACATATGATCAATATGTATTCTAGTATTCGATAAACTCATAAAGATTGGGAGGGTGTAAAAAAAAAAGAAGTAAATGAAATTGTGTTAAAAAAATCGTATGGTAAATGGTTTTTTTTTTTAATCCCTGTAAACAGATGGACTGTCGAAAAGGTTTTAACATAAGGGATGCAAACGAGCACCAGAGGCCATTAGCTCGTTAACGAGGTCGTTTGTAGTTGAGAGAGGTCCATTACTAGAGATGTCTATTCCGAATAGAACTATATCAAGGTAGTTCTATCAGATGGAAAGGATGTGAAGGGCCTGGTTGTGGATAGGGAGCTGTGGTTTCGGTGCATTACACATGACAGCTGGAGAATGAATACATGTGTACGGATAAGGCCCTATCTTCGTCTTTCTGCGCTATCTCGCGGATGTGGGAAACGCCTGATAAGTTTATAAGAAAAGAAGAAAAGGAAAAATCAGTGCATTATTAAAAACTCATAAAAACTATGATGGTAAATTACATAGATTTATGATTCTTGACCGAAACTTTGCGTCTGTTTATACACACCACATTTGAAAGATATCTATTTTGAAAAGCTACAAGATATACCACTAGAACATGGCAGAATATATCTTTCTTTTTCTTCTTTCTTTAAACGAATAGGTTACAGTATACTAGTGTGTCGTTAGAAGGAAGAGGTGGTGTTGATATTTCCACTGGGATTCGAGTGTGTGTGTGTGTGTGTGTACGAACACATGGAATAGTGCCTGAGGGATTGACTTTTGAATCGCCCAGTTCCCGAGCAATTTGTATCACAGCTTCGTGGTGGGGAGGGAAGAGAGGGGAAGGAAGGGGAAGGAAGGGGAGTTAGATATAAATTCCCCACTGGAAATGGGGTCACAGGTCACCAACATTGTCTTGCATGGTATTTATGACCTAGCTATAAACTCGAGGGTTTGGGAGGTTGTAAGTTCAGCATCTCTCTTGTATTGTTGTATGTCCTCATTGGCGTCGGATAATTGAATTCATCCCCTTAATGGCGTAATTAACTGCCGTACGCCAATCGCCCATATAAAGTTCTATTTCTGGGCCCCGCTGGTGGCCACACTTCGTTTTCCTTAAAGTGTTAAACGTATTTGTTAAAGGTTTATGTTCTCAGTGTCCAAAAAGGGTAGTAGTATAGTTCTTTAAGGTTATAAAAAGGTATTCTCACTTATTTAAGGGTTATATAAAGGTATTAATTTATTTAAGGGGCTGGGTTAGGATATATTTCTCTTACAGTCATTAAGAGAAAAAAAGATGAGAAGAAATAGGTTATTTCTGTATGTAAGAAGGCAAATGTGTGTGTGTGTGTGATGGGGTTATTTTGGCATCATAATGACGACCCCCCCTCTCCAACCCCACCTGTGTGGGGGGGGGCTATTTTGGCATCATAATGACGACCCCCCTCCTCCAACCACCCCCCCTCCAACCACCCACCCCTCCAACCACCCACCCCTCCAACCACAGACTCGCTTTCCTTAATCACTTGGCCTGGCAAGATATGTGGGTAGGATTGTTACATGTGTGGCAAGATATGTGGGTAGGATTGTTACATGTGTGGCAAGATATGTGGGTAGGATTGTTACATGTGTGGCAAGATATGTGGGTAGGATTGTTACATGTGTGGCAAGATATGTGGGTAGGATTGTTACATGTGTGGCAAGATATGTGGGTAGGATTGTTACATGTGTGGCAAGATATGTGGGTAGGATTGTTACATGTGTGGCAAGATATGTGGGTAGGATTGTTACATGTGTGGCAAGATATGTGGGTAGGATTGTTACATGTGTGGCAAGATATGTGGGTAGGATTGTTACATGTGTGGCAAGATATGTGGGTAGGATTGTTACATGTGTGGCAAGATATGTGGGTAGGATTGTTACATGTGTGGCAAGATATGTGGGTAGGATTGTTACATGTGTGGCAAGATATGTGGGTAGGATTGTTACATGTGTGGCAAGATATGTGGGTAGGATTGTTACATGTGTGGCAAGATATGTGGGTAGGATTGTTACATGTGTGGCAAGATATGTGGGTAGGATTGTTACATGTGTGGCAAGATATGTGGGTAGGATTGTTACATGTGTGGCAAGATATGTGGGTAGGATTGTTACATGTGTGGCAAGATATGTGGGTAGGATTGTTACATGTGTGGCAAGATATGTGGGTAGGATTGTTACATGTGTGGCAAGATATGTGGGTAGGATAGTTACATGTGTGGCAAGATATGTGGGTAGGATTGTTACATGTGTGGCAAGATATGTGGGTAGGATTGTTACATGTGTGGCAAGATATGTGGGTAGGATTGTTACATGTGTGGCAAGATATGTGGGTAGGATTGTTACATGTGTGGCAAGATATGTGGGTAGGATTGTTACATGTGTGGCAAGATATGTGGGTAGGATTGTTACATGTGTGTATTCCATTGTGGGGGAGGGGGTTGAACGACGTAGCTGGGAGGGGGAACTCAAGCCTTTTACTGTGCTTGTACGGTCACTCACGAGGGGAACGTCGTCAGCGGGAGGGGAACTCAAGTACTGTAGTGTACTTGTACGGTCACTCACGAGGGGTCATCACATAAACAGTTAACAACCCCACAATCCCCCACCCCAACCCACCCTCACCCACCCACCCACCATCCCTGACTCCTCTTCTCCTCCCACCCACTACAACTCTCCTCCCCCACTACAACTCGACTCCCCCTCTACAACTCGCCTCCCCCACTACAACTCGCCTCCCCCTCTACAACTCGCCTCCCCCTCTACAACTCGCCTCCCCCACTACAACTCGCCTCCCCCACTACAACTCGCCTCCCCCTCTACAACTCGCCTCCCCCACTACAACTCGCCTCCCCCACTACAAGTCGCCACCCCCACTACAACTCGCCTCCCCCACTACAACTCGCCTCCCCCACTACAACTCGCCTCCCCCACTACAAGTCGCCTCCCCCCACTACAAGTCGCCTCCCCCACTACAACTCGCCTCCCCCACTACAACTCGCCTCCCCCACTACAACTCGCCTCCCCCACTACAACTCGCCTCCCCCACTACAACTCGCCTCCCCCACTACAACTCTCCTCCCCCACTACAACTCGCCTCCCCCACTACAACTCGCCTCCCCCACTACAACTCGCCTCCCCCACTACAACTCGCCTCCCCCACTACAAGTCGCCTCCCCCACTACAACTCGCCTCCCCCACTACAACTCGCCTCCCCCCACTACAACTCGCCTCCCCCACTACAACTCGCCTCCCCCACTACAAGTCGCCTCCCCCCACTACAAGTCGCCTCCCCCACTACAACTCGCCTCCCCCACTACAACTCGCCTCCCCCACTACAACTCGCCTCCCCCACTACAACTCGCCTCCCCCACTACAACTCGCCTCCCCCACTACAACTCGCCTCCCCCACTACAACTCGCCTCCCCCACTACAACTCGCCTCCCCCACTACAACTCGCCTCCCCCACTACAACTCGCCTCCCCCACTACAACTCGCCTCCCCCACTACAACTCGCCTCCCCCACTACAACTCGCCTCCCCCACTACAACTCGCCTCCCCCACTACAACTCGCCTCCCCCACTACAACTCGCCTCCCCCACTACAACTCGCCTCCCCCACTACAACTCGCCTCCCCCACTACAACTCGCCTCCCCCACTACAACTCGCCTCCCCCATTACAACTCGCCTCCCCCACTACAACTCGCCTCCCCCACTACAACTCCTCTCCCCCACTACAACTCGCCTCCCCCATTACAACTCGCCTCCCCCACTACAACTCGCCTCCCCCACTAGAACTCGCCTCCCCCACTACAACTCGCCTCCCCTACTACATCTCGCCTCCCCCACTAGAACTCGCCTCCCCCACTACAACACGCCTCCCCCACTACAACTCGCCCTCCCCCACTACAACTCGCCTCCCCCCCCCTCCGATTATGGTATTCCCAGCACGGAGGCGTGGCATTGCACAGTCCCCCTTATCCTTGTTGACCATTCAGCAGGCCCCCCACTGCAAGCGCTGTACGACACCCAATCCCCCTCCTTCCCCCCTCCCACATGAAGACGGTGTCAGCACGCAAGCAAATACCCACAAATGGACAATATCTTCTTCCCCCCCACACACACACCCCCACACACACACACACCCCCCCCCCTCTCTTATCTCCTCCCCCCCACACCCACACACCCCCCCATGCAAGCAGAGGGGGTGAGGATCGTGTCTGCGGGCAGGCACAGCAGCGATAGTGAGTGCTTGCCAAGCGAGTCTACAAATCCCCCCCAAGCAAGACACACACACACACACACACACACACACACACACACACACACACACACACACACACACACACACACCACTTTCATGGAGACACGACACCTTCCCTCTCACCCCCCCCTCAAGCCTGGGGTTAAAACCATGAGACGCGAGCAATATAGACACTGGGGGGTTGGTGGGGGGGAGGGGGGGACGACTGGTGTGTTCTTCCCCCCCTCCCTCCCTCCCTCTCCCTCCCTCACTCCCTCCCTCCCTCACTCCCTCCCTCCAACATAAACATGGCAGATCACACGAGAGAGAACACAGCCCTTAGAGGTGGAGACAATCCCTCCCCCCCTCCCCCCACCCCCCTCCCCCCTCCTCCTCGCCCCTCGCTGGCTGAAAGACACAGGCATGTCCCAGAGTGTGTGTATATATCCCCAGTCCCAGGTGTAGGACACAAGCATGTCCCAGAGTGTGTGTATATATCCCCAGTCCCAGGTGTAGGACACAGACATGTCCCAGAGTGTGTGTATATATCCCCAGTCCCAGGTGTAGGACACAGACATGTCCCAGAGTGTGTGTGTGTATATATCCCCAGTCCCAGGTGTAGGACACAAGCATGTCCCAGAGTGTGTGTATATATCCCCAGTCCCAGGTGTAGGACACAGACATGTCCCAGAGTGTGTGTATATATCCCCAGTCCCAGGTGTAGGACACAGGCATGTCCCAGAGTGTGTGTATATATCCCCAGTCCCAGGTGTAGGACACAGACATGTCCCAGAGTGTGTGTATATATCCCCAGTCCCAGGTGTAGGACACAGACATGTCCCAGAGTGTGTGTATATATCCCCAGTCCCAGGTGTAGGACACAGGCATGTCCCAGAGTGTGTGTATATATCCCCAGTCCCAGGTGTAGGACACAGACATGTCCCAGAGTGTGTGTATATATCCCCAGTCCCAGGTGTAGGACACAGGCATGTCCCAGGGTGTGTGTATATATCCCCAGTCCCAGGTGTAGTACACAGGCATGTCCCAGAGTGTGTATATATATCCCCAGTCCCAGGTGTAGGACACAGACATGTCCCAGAGTGTGTGTATATATCCCCAGTCCCAGGTGTAGGACACAGACATGTCCCAGAGTGTGTGTATATATCCCCAGTCCCAGGTGTAGGACACAGGCATGTCCCAGGGTGTGTGTATATATCCCCAGTCCCAGGTGTAGGACACAAGCATGTCCCAGAGTGTGTATATATATCCCCAGTCCCAGGTGTAGGACACAGACATGTCCCAGAGTGTGTGTATATATCCCCAGTCCCAGGTGTAGGACACAGACATGTCCCAGAGCATATATCCCACGTCCTAGGCATGGTCCCAGAACATACATCCCAGTCCCAGGCTTAGAGAAAGAGAGGGAGGGAGGCGTGTCCCAGAGCATATATCCCCCGTCCCCGGGCATGTCCCAGAGCATATATCCCAGTCCCACGGTCCCAGAGGGACTATCGTGCGCTGGTGATATGTGGACCGGACGCCCCCGACCCATCGCCACACACTCTGAAGAATGAGTCGCCATGGTGGCATTCTTTACCCCCCCCAACCCCCCCAACCCCCCAGGGAGGGAGGGAGGGCAAGAGGGAGGGAGGGAGGAGGGGGAGAAGGAGGGAGGGATGATGGAGAGAAGGGAAGGGGGGAAACTCTTGTCCTCCAACCCCACTCCAGAGGCAATCCACCTTCTTGCACCTTGCAGGGTCTCGCCTTCCGACGTTCTGTACTTACACACACACACACACGTATGATACCCTGTCTTCACTACACACACACACACACACACACACACACACACACCACCTCTCCCACTCATCTTCACTTCAGTCGATGTTCACTGCTTCAAATATCTTCACTACGCTTTACCTTCACTACACTTTATCTTCACTACGCTTTATCTTCACTGCTCTTTATCTTCACTACAATATATCTTCACTACACCCGTCTCCACTCCACAGTCAGGTAGGCCTAAAGTCGAGTATGCTTGTCGGCTCCCACCGCACTGTATTATCTCCCCAAGCGACACTACGTTATCTCCCAAGCATCGCTACATCACCCAAGAACACTAGTGCATCTCCCCAGCGCCCCTGTACCATCATCTCCTCTCCCCACGCTCGTGCTTTATCTCCCTAGCACTGGTATACATCACCTCTTCTCCCCACATCTCCCCCCCAGCGTCACTAGAACTCCCCAGCACCTCTGTTATCTCCCCAAGCACTGATCTGTATATATTCAAAGTATGATACCCTCCTCGCCCATCCAGTTCCACCACCACCACCACATGAACACCACTTCATATCTTCCAGTCTTGTATGGTCATACGTATCACCCATCACACTTTGGAACTATCCAAGTCACAAACACTCACCATCACAAGTGCCCTCCACCCGAGCACACCCGCACGTTCCCTCCACCCCAGCACGCCCACACGTTCCTTCCACCCCAGCACGCCTACACGTTCCCTCCACCCCAGCACGCCTACACGTTCCCTCCACCCCAGCACGCCTACACGTTCCCTCCAACCCAGCACACCTACACGTTCCCTCCACCCAAGCAGCACCCACACATTCCCTCCACACCCACACGTTCCCTCCACACCCACACGTTCCCTCCTTCCTTCCCTCCTTGCCCCAGAGCACCCCCCAGACGTTCCCTCCACCGCACCACACCCACACATTCCCCTCCTCCCTCGCCTCCCCAAAGCACCCCACCCCCCAAATGTTCCTTCGTTTCCTCCACCCCAGCACACCCACACGTTCCCTCCCTCCTTCCTTGCCTCAAAGCACACCCTCCCCCAAACGTTCCTTCCCTCCCTCCCTCCCTCTTTGCCCCAAAGCCACCCTTCCCCCAAACGTTCCTTCCCTCCCTCCCTCCCTCCCTCTTTGCCCCAAAGCCACCCCTCCCCCAAACGTTCCTTCCCTCCCTCCCTCCCTCCCTCTTTGCCCCAAAGCACACCCCTCCCCCAAACGTTCCTTCCCTCCCTCCCTCCCTCTTTGCCCCAAAGCACACCCCTCCCCCAAACGTTCCCTCCCTCCCTCCTAGCCCCAAAGCACACTCCTCCCCCCCAACGTTCCCTCCCTCCCTGGCCCCAAAGCACTCCCAAACCTTACCATTTCTTACATTCATTATTGAAATGTCTCCCAATATATCTGGCTGGGGCGCTGCTCATGTGGGTCTGGTTGGCTGCATATTTAGTCTTCCAGTGTGTGTGACCGACGAAGAATATTAAAAAGATTCCTTTCTTCCCCGGCAATACATCTCTGTGGGTCCCTCTCTCTCCCTGAATACATCATAAGGTCCCTGTCATCCCCAGAATACATCATAAGGTCCCTGTCATCCCCAGAATATATCATAAGGTCCCTGTCATCCCCAGAATACATCATAAGGTCCCTGTCATCCCCAGAATACATCATAAGGAGGTCCCTGTCATCCCCAGAATACATCATAAGGTCCCTGTCATCCCCAGAATACATCATAAGGTCCCTGTCATCCCCAGAATACATCATAAGGTCCAAGTCATCCCCAGAATACATCATAAGGTCCAAGTCATCCCCAGAATACATCACATAAGGTCCCTCTCTCGCCCTGAATACATCATAAGGTCCCTGTCATCTCCAAAATACATCATAAGGAGGTCCCTGTCATCCCCAGAATACATCATAAGGTCCCTGTAATCTCCAGAATACATCATAAGGTCCCTGTCATCCCCAGAATACATCACATAAGGTCCCTGTCATCCCCAGAATACATCACATAAGGTCCCTGTCATCCCCAGAATACATCATAAGGTCCCTGTCATCCCCAGAATACATCATAAGGAGGTCCCTGTCATCCCCAGAATACATCATAAGGTCCCTGTCATCTCCAGAATACATCATAAGGAGGTCCCTGTCATCCCCAGAATACATCATAAGGTCCCTGTAATCTCCAGAATACATCATAAGGAGGTCCCTGTCATCCCCTGAATACATCATAAGGTCCCTGTCATCCCCAGAATACATCATAAGGTCCCTGTCATCCCCAGAATACATCACATAAGGTCCAAGTCATCCCCAGAATACATCATAAGGAGGTCCCTGTCATCCCCTGAATACATCATAAGGTCCCTGTCAACCCCAGAATACATCATAAGGTCCCTGTTAACCCCTGAATACACCTAATGGCCCAGTCATCCCCAGAATACATCATCAGATCTCCCTTCCCTCTCTCTCTCACCCCTGAATACATCGTCAGGTCTCTCTCTCTCTCTCTCTCTCTCTCTCTCTCTCTCTCTCTCTCTCTCTCTCTCTCTCTCTCTCTCTCTCTCTCTCACCCCGAATACATCTCCAATTCCTTCCTATCCCCCCCCCTGCAAGACACAATCACTGATCATCAACACACGTGTTTCATAAACATGCCAGGCGTTTCCGTGTATTGAAATGTTTTCGCGTCGATTGTGCGGGCAACGTTTGTTTTCGAAACGTTTATTCGCTCTGTGTGTGTGTGTGGGGGGGGGGGCACATATAGGGCTGCTGCTGTTGTTGTAAACTGCCCTAGTTATGGTAGGGTCTTCTGCTATCCGCCCTAGTTATGGTAGGGTTTTCTGCTACCCGCCCTAGTTATGGTAGGGTCTTCTGCTACCCGCCCTAGTTACGGTAGGGTCTACTATTACCCGCCCTAGTTATGGTAGGGTCTTCTGCTACCCGCCCTAGTTATGGTAGGGTCTTCTGCTACCCGCCCTAGTTATGGTAGGGTCTTCTGCTACCCGCCCTAGTTATGGTAGGGTCTTCTGCTACCCGCCCTAGTTATGGTAGGGTCTTCTGCTACCCGCCCTAGTTATGGTAGGGTCTTCTGCTACCCGCCCTAGTTATGGTAGGGTCTTCTGCTACCCGCCCTAGTTATGGTAGGGTCTTCTGCTACCCGCCCTAGTTATGGTAGGGTCTTCTGCTACCCGCCCTAGTTATGGTAGGGTCTTCTGCTACCCGCCCTAGTTATGGTAGGGTCTTCTGCTACCCGCCCTAGTTATGGTAGGGTCTTCTGCTACCCGCCCTAGTTATGGTAGGGTCTTCTGCTACCCGCCCTAGTTATGGTAGGGTCTTCTGCTACCCGCCCTAGTTATGGTAGGGTCTTCTGCTACCCGCCCTAGTTATGGTAGGGTCTTCTGCTACCCGCCCTAGTTATGGTAGGGTCTTCTGCTACCCGCCCTAGTTATGGTAGGGTCTTCTGCTACCCGCCCTAGTTATGGTAGGGTCTTCTGCTACCCGCCCTAGTTATGGTAGGGTCTTCTGCTACCCGCCCTAGTTATGGTAGGGTCTTCTGCTACCCGCCCTAGTTATGGTAGGGTCTTCTGCTACCGCCCTAGTTATGGTAGGGTCTTCTGCTACCCGCCCTAGTTATGGTAGGGTCTTCTGCTACCCGCCCTAGTTATGGTAGGGTCTTCTGCTACCCGCCCTAGTTATGGTAGGGTCTTCTGCTACCCGCCCTAGTTATGGTAGGGTCTTCTGCTACCCGCCCTAGTTATGGTAGGGTCTTCTGCTACCCGCCCTAGTTATGGTAGGGTCTTCTGCTACCCGCCCTAGTTATGGTAGGGTCTTCTGCTACCCGCCCTAGTTATGGTAGGGTCTTCTGCTACCCGCCCTAGTTATGGTAGGGTCTTCTGCTACCCGCCCTAGTTATGGTAGGGTCTTCTGCTACCCGCCCTAGTTATGGTAGGGTCTTCTGCTACCCGCCCTAGTTATGGTAGGGTCTTCTGCTACCCGCCCTAGTTATGGTAGGGTCTTCTGCTACCCGCCCTAGTTATGGTAGGGTCTTCTGCTACCCGCCCTAGTTATGGTAGGGTCTTCTGCTACCCGCCCTAGTTATGGTAGGGTCTTCTGCTACCCGCCCTAGTTATGGTAGGGTCTTCTGCTACCCGCCCTAGTTATGGTAGGGTCTTCTGCTACCCGCCCTAGTTATGGTAGGGTCTTCTGCTACCCGCCCTAGTTATGGTAGGGTCTTCTGCTACCCGCCCTAGTTATGGTAGGGTCTTCTGCTACCCGCCCTAGTTATGGTAGGGTCTTCTGCTACCCGCCCTAGTTATGGTAGGGTCTTCTGCTATCCGCCCTAGTTATGGTAGGGTCTTCTGCTACCCGCCCTAGTTATGGTAGGGTCTTCTGCTACCCGCCCTAGTTATGGTAGGGTCTTCTGCTACCCGCCCTAGTTATGGTAGGGTCTTCTGCTATCCGCCCTAGTTATGGTAGGGTCTTCTGCTACCCGCCCTAGTTATGGTAGGGTCTTCTGCTACCCGCCCTAGTTATGGTAGGGTCTTCTGCTACCCGCCCTAGTTATGGTAGGGTCTTCTGCTATCCGCCCTAGTTATGGTAGGGTCTTCTGCTACCCGCCCTAGTTATGGTAGGGTCTTCTGCTACCCGCCCTAGTTATGGTAGGGTCTTCTGCTACCCGCCCTAGTTATGGTAGGGTCTTCTGCTACCCGCCCTAGTTATGGTAGGGTCTTCTGCTACCCGCCCTAGTTATGGTAGGGTCTTCTGCTACCCGCCCTAGTTATGGTAGGGTCTTCTGCTACCCGCCCTAGTTATGGTAGGGTCTTCTGCTACCCGCCCTAGTTATGGTAGGGTCTTCTGCTACCCGCCCTAGTTATGGTAGGGTCTTCTGCTACCCGCCCTAGTTATGGTAGGGTCTTCTGCTACCCGCCCTAGTTATGGTAGGGTCTTCTGCTACCCGCCCTAGTTATGGTAGGGTCTTCTGCTACCCGCCCTAGTTATGGTAGGGTCTTCTGCTACCCGCCCTAGTTATGGTAGGGTCTTCTGCTACCCGCCCTAGTTATGGTAGGGTCTTCTGCTACCCGCCCTAGTTATGGTAGGGTCTTCTGCTACCCGCCCTAGTTATGGTAGGGTCTTCTGCTACCCGCCCTAGTTATGGTAGGGTCTTCTGCTACCCGCCCTAGTTATGGTAGGGTCTTCTGCTACCCGCCCTAGTTATGGTAGGGTCTTCTGCTACCCGCCCTAGTTATGGTAGGGTCTTCTGCTACCCGCCCTAGTTATGGTAGGGTCTTCTGCTACCCGCCCTAGTTATGGTAGGGTCTTCTGCTACCGCCCTAGTTATGGTAGGGTCTTCTGCTACCCGCCCTAGTTATGGTAGGGTCTTCTGCTACCCGCCCTAGTTATGGTAGGGTCTTCTGCTACCCGCCCTAGTTATGGTAGGGTCTTCTGCTACCCGCCCTAGTTATGGTAGGGTCTTCTGCTACCCGCCCTAGTTATGGTAGGGTCTTCTGCTACCCGCCCTAGTTATGGTAGGGTCTTCTGCTACCCGCCCTAGTTATGGTAGGGTCTTCTGCTACCCGCCCTAGTTATGGTAGGGTCTTCTGCTACCCGCCCTAGTTATGGTAGGGTCTTCTGCTACCCGCCCTAGTTATGGTAGGGTCTTCTGCTACCCGCCCTAGTTATGGTAGGGTCTTCTGCTACCGCCCTAGTTATGGTAGGGTCTTCTGCTACCCGCCCTAGTTATGGTAGGGTCTTCTGCTACCCGCCCTAGTTATGGTAGGGTCTTCTGCTACCCGCCCTAGTTATGGTAGGGTCTTCTGCTACCCGCCCTAGTTATGGTAGGGTCTTCTGCTACCCGCCCTAGTTATGGTAGGGTCTTCTGCTACCCGCCCTAGTTATGGTAGGGTCTTCTGCTACCGCCCTAGTTATGGTAGGGTCTTCTGCTACCCGCCCTAGTTATGGTAGGGTCTTCTGCTACCCGCCCTAGTTATGGTAGGGTCTTCTGCTACCCGCCCTAGTTATGGTAGGGTCTTCTGCTACCCGCCCTAGTTATGGTAGGGTCTTCTGCTACCCGCCCTAGTTATGGTAGGGTCTTCTGCTACCCGCCCTAGTTATGGTAGGGTCTTCTGCTACCCGCCCTAGTTATGGTAGGGTCTTCTGCTACCCGCCCTAGTTATGGTAGGGTCTTCTGCTACCCGCCCTAGTTATGGTAGGGTCTTCTGCTACCCGCCCTAGTTATGGTAGGGTCTTCTGCTACCCGCCCTAGTTATGGTAGGGTCTTCTGCTACCCGCCCTAGTTATGGTAGGGTCTTCTGCTACCCGCCCTAGTTATGGTAGGGTCTTCTGCTACCCGCCCTAGTTATGGTAGGGTCTTCTGCTACCGCCCTAGTTATGGTAGGGTCTTCTGCTACCCGCCCTAGTTATGGTAGGGTCTTCTGCTACCGCCCTAGTTATGGTAGGGTCTTCTGCTACCCGCCCTAGTTATGGTAGGGTCTTCTGCTACCCGCCCTAGTTATGGTAGGGTCTTCTGCTACCCGCCCTAGTTATGGTAGGGTCTTCTGCTACCCGCCCTAGTTATGGTAGGGTCTTCTGCTACCCGCCCTAGTTATGGTAGGGTCTTCTGCTACCCGCCCTAGTTATGGTAGGGTCTTCTGCTACCCGCCCTAGTTATGGTAGGGTCTTCTGCTACCCGCCCTAGTTATGGTAGGGTCTTCTGCTACCCGCCCTAGTTATGGTAGGGTCTTCTGCTACCCGCCCTAGTTATGGTAGGGTCTTCTGCTACCCGCCCTAGTTATGGTAGGGTCTTCTGCTACCCGCCCTAGTTATGGTAGGGTCTTCTGCTACCCGCCCTAGTTATGGTAGGGTCTTCTGCTACCCGCCCTAGTTATGGTAGGGTCTTCTGCTACCCGCCCTAGTTATGGTAGGGTCTTCTGCTACCCGCCCTAGTTATGGTAGGGTCTTCTGCTACCCGCCCTAGTTATGGTAGGGTCTTCTGCTACCCGCCCTAGTTATGGTAGGGTCTTCTGCTACCCGCCCTAGTTATGGTAGGGTCTTCTGCTACCCGCCCTAGTTATGGTAGGGTCTTCTGCTACCCGCCCTAGTTATGGTAGGGTCTTCTGCTACCCGCCCTAGTTATGGTAGGGTCTTCTGCTACCCGCCCTAGTTATGGTAGGGTCTTCTGCTACCCGCCCTAGTTATGGTAGGGTCTTCTGCTACCCGCCCTAGTTATGGTAGGGTCTTCTGCTACCCGCCCTAGTTATGGTAGGGTCTTCTGCTACCCGCCCTAGTTATGGTAGGGTCTTCTGCTACCCGCCCTAGTTATGGTAGGGTCTTCTGCTACCCGCCCTAGTTATGGTAGGGTCTTCTGCTACCCGCCCTAGTTATGGTAGGGTCTTCTGCTACCGCCCTAGTTATGGTAGGGTCTTCTGCTACCCGCCCTAGTTATGGTAGGGTCTTCTGCTACCCGCCCTAGTTATGGTAGGGTCTTCTGCTACCCGCCCTAGTTATGGTAGGGTCTTCTGCTACCCGCCCTAGTTATGGTAGGGTCTTCTGCTACCCGCCCTAGTTATGGTAGGGTCTTCTGCTACCCGCCCTAGTTATGGTAGGGTCTTCTGCTACCCGCCCTAGTTATGGTAGGGTCTTCTGCTACCCGCCCTAGTTATGGTAGGGTCTTCTGCTACCCGCCCTAGTTATGGTAGGGTCTTCTGCTACCCGCCCTAGTTATGGTAGGGTCTTCTGCTACCCGCCCTAGTTATGGTAGGGTCTTCTGCTACCCGCCCTAGTTATGGTAGGGTCTTCTGCTACCCGCCCTAGTTATGGTAGGGTCTTCTGCTACCCGCCCTAGTTATGGTAGGGTCTTCTGCTACCCGCCCTAGTTATGGTAGGGTCTTTCACCGAACACTGCACAGAAAACGAAATGTCTTTAGGCTTTTTTTTTAAATGACGCGACTATTTTTACTACGAACGTGAGTAAAAATGTTTTTTTTTAATTGGAAAAGTGTGGCAGAGGAACCAGAATACATTTGTACGTCACGGCGACATTATGTGATGTTAAGTGGTTAGGATTTTAATTTTTTTGCTCGTGTTTGTCACTTTGTAAGATTAGGTACATATACATATCAGCATATGTACATATACATACATATACATAGCCATATACATATACCCAATCTCATGTTTACCAAATGGCGTCCTAGCTACGTCTCTTCGTTGTATATCAACTGACTGTTATATTTCTCTCTTGTGTCTCTCCTGATGATGTGATTATGACACGAAAGTGCACTTGGGAACTTATCGTGTTTCATTTTCCCCCGTGGACTCGTAGGAATATATTTGATCACGCGCAATATTGTGATCCTTTCCAACATTTATACCCAGGTACATATTCATACTCGCTTGCGTTCATCCAATCTCGGCGCCACCGTACCCCCGCAGGAAACAGCATCGCCACCTCCTGCGTTAGCGAGGTAGCGCCAGGAAAATAGGCTAAAAAAAGGGGGCCACATTCGTTCACACTCAGTCTTCAGCTCTCATATGTAATGCACCGAAACCACAGCTTCCTTTCCACATTCACACTCATTCTCTAGCTGTCATGTGTAATGCACCGAAACCACAACTCCCTTTCCACATTCACACTCATTCTCTAGCTGTCATGTGTAATGCACCGAAACCACAGCTCCCTTTCCACATTCACACTCAGTCTCTACCTGTCATGTATAATGCACCGAGACCACAGCTCCCTTTCCACCACATCCAGGCCTCCACAAAACTTTCCATGATTTACCCCAGGACGCTTCACACGCCCCTGGTCCAGTCCATTGACAGCACGTCGACCCCGGTATACCACATCGTTCCAATGTGCGTGTGAATACATTAGCCCCGTTTACGAAGGAAATAAAGACCGCTTTAGCTTGCATGAACCCAAGGAGATGCTGTTGCTCATAATGGCTCTCCCCAAAAAATATTAGGAGGCAATTCGCCAGGCAGATATGAGCGTAGGACGGGCTAATACGACCGGGGAAGAACGCTAAGTGATTTCTTATCGTACGGCAAGACCTGGGTGTGTGTGTGTGTGTGTGTGTGTGTGTGTCTGTGTATGAGTATATTCGTGTCTGTGTGTTCTGTGTGTGTGTGTGTGTGTGTGTGTGTATGTGTGTTTGCGTTTGAGTATATCTATGTGTATATATGTCTGTATATGTGTTGTTTGTGTGTATATGTGTGTGTGTGTGTGTGTGTGTGTGTGTGTGTGTGTTTATGTATGTGTATGTATATGTCTTGTGTGTATGTGTACGTGTGTGATGGGGGGGGTCGTGCAGTAGTCGTACATCAGGAGGTTAGTTCAAGGGCGAGTCACACACACACACACACACACACACATACACACACACACACACACACACACACACACATACACACACACACACACACACACATACACCTCACACACACACACACACAGAGCGAGTGGCTCTGTCAGGCCAAAATATAATACCCAGCTGTACGGCTCTCTGCAAACTTGATGTTTGCCAAGTGGAGGGGAAAAGTTAGAGGCTGTGTGTGTGTGTGTGTGTGTGTGTGTGTGTGTAAGGAGACGGGGAGAAAGAGGGAGAGAGAGAGAGAGAGAGAGAGAGAGAGAGAGAGAGAGAGAGAGAGAGAGAGGGGTATATCTTCTCCTCCTCCTCCTCCTCGTCTCCCCACACACACACACACACTCCCTCCTCCCTGTACCTCAGCGCCAGATGTTACGTCCCAAAATTCAATTGCGAACTCTGAAAATGCAGCGAAGGCCTGTTTAGAAGCAGACTTTGCTCCCCCGTTGTAGTTGCTCCAGGTTTCTGGCAAGCCAAGGAATATATATATATATATATATATATATATATTACTTTTTTATCATTATACTTTGTCGCTGTCTCCCGCGTGGGCGAGGTAGCGCAAGGAAACAGACGAAAAGAATGGCCCAACCCACCACCATACACAAGTATAGACATACACGCCCACACACGCAAATATACATACCTATACAGTTCAACGTATACATACACAGACGTATGAATGTATACACATGTACATACAGTAATTCATACGTGCTGCCTTCATCCATTCCTGTCGCCACCCCGAAACACATGAAATGGCACATCCCTGCCCCCTTCCCTCCGCACGCGCGCGAGATAGCGCTAGGAAAAGGCCACACTTGTTCACACTGTCTCTTAATATATATATATATATATATATATATATATATATATATATATATATATATATATATATATATATATTGAAAAGGATCTCAATTTTGCGCGTGATCAATGAAACACGATAAGTTCCCAAGTGCACTTTCGTGTAATAATCACATCATCAGGGGGGAGACCAAAGAGAAATATAAGTCAGTTGATATACATCGAAGAGACGAGGCTAGGACGCCATTTGGTAAACATGCGATTGTCCAAGACATACAAGTTTTATCAACAATATAGTTATCTAATTTGTATAGACCATCACTAATATTAAGATTATAATTCTTTGTGTATTTAGTAATAGAAGATTCAATGATATTTCTCTTGGTAATAGTTAGTTAATAACTGAGATGGCATTACTCCAGTCAATACAATGATCATAGTTTTTAACGTGATTAAACAAGGCATTTGATTCTTGTCCCGTTCTTATACTATATATAGTATAAGAACGGGACAAGAATCAAATGCCTTGTTTAATCACGTTAAAAACTATGATCATTGTATTGACTGGAGTAATGCCATCTCAGTTATTAACTCTATTACCACGAATGCTTTAAAGTGGTATCAGTCCTTTAAATTGGTGTCAGTCCTTTAAATCGGTGTCAGGCCTTTAAAATGGTGTCAGGCCTTTGAACTATTGTCGGCTCTCTGAATATGACGTCGAACCTTTTAATTACTGCCAGCCCTTTAAATTGTTCTTGGGCCTTTAAAAACGACATCAGAATCTGTAATATCTGTGCACTGTACAGGGTTGCTGATAATGATAATAATGATAATAATTATAATAATAATAATAATAATAATAATAATAATGATAATAATAATAATAATTGATAATGATAATAATTATAATAATAATAATTATAACGATAATAACAATAATGATAATATTGATAATAATAATAGTAATAATAATGATGATAATATTGATATTGATAATAATAATAATGCTAATAAGAACAAGAATAATAATTATTATAATTGATAATTGTTAATAATCTTGACATGTATGGCTTTATTTGTTCGATGATGGTGTATTACCTGTTCTCTAAGGAGATCATTTAACTAATTAGTTATTGTTTTTTGTGTTTCAGGTAAGCTAGTGATTATCTGATCACGCAGGGAAGGTAATTATACATCTGTGTATATAATGTATATAGATGTGTATAATGTACCAGGTGTACTTCGACCTCAGTGAGTTGGCTGTACAATGTGATACAAGCATATTAGATTGGAGTTAAGTTCAGCGTCGATGCAAGTATGATGGATTTATTGGTATAGGCATAATAGATTTATTGGTACAGGCATAATAGATTTATTGATGCAAGCGTAATAGATTTATTGGTACAGGCATAATAGATTTATTTATGCAAGCATGATAGATTTATTGTACAAGCATAATAGATTTATTGGTATAGGGATAATAGATTTATTGATGCAAGCATAATAGATTTATTGATATAGGCATAATGGATTTATTGATGCAAGCATAATAGATTTTTTTGTTACGAGCATAATAGATTTATTGATGCAAGCATAATAGATTTTTGGATACAAGCATAATAGATTTATTGGTACAGGGATAATAGATTTTTTGATACAAGCATAATAGATGTATTGATGCAAGCATAATAGATTGTCTTGAAGCAAGACATTCTTGAGTATAGACACAAACATTACATATTTTTTTTGGTGCGGTTCGAAGCATGCTAGATTTTTTTTTATATAGATACAGAAATAGTAGATTATCTTTAGTATACATAACGAGCATAATAGATAATTTATGTATTATGTAGACAAGTATAATGAATTCTCTTTAGGATAGATTAAAAGTTCATTGGGCTTTCTTTAGGAAAGGCACAAGCATAATGAACTGCTTCAAGGAGCAGGTACAAGCATGATGAATTTGTATAAAGTAGATATAAGCATTATGGACGCAGCTATAATGAGTCATTGTGTAGGAAAATCTGCCAACCATAATGCTGGCTAGGGTAGATATCCTGTCTATAATGCTCTGGCTAGGGTAGATATCGTGCCTATAATGCTCTGGCTAGGGTAGATATCGTGCCTATAATGCTCTGGCTAGGGTAGATATCCTGCCTATAATGCTCTGGCTAGGGTAGATATCGTGCCTATAATGCTC
>NC_092285.1:10214080-10221580 GCF_036320965.1 Panulirus ornatus
TTTGCTATATTGTTGACGTGATCGTACATGGGATTGGACGGGATTATGTGAGCAAGTGTCATGTGAACGTTGGTCATGTATTTGTGTGTCTGTTGTGCTCAAGGGTCGTGTGTACCGTCTCAGTGCTCAAGGGTCGTGTGTACCGTCTCAGTGCTCAAGGGTCGTGTGTACCGTCTCAGTGCTCAAGGGTAGTGTGTACCGTCTCAGTGGTCAAGGGTCGTGTGTACCGTCTCAGTGGTCAAGGGTCGTGTGTACCGTCTCAGTGCTCAAGGGTCGTGTGTACCATCGTGCTCAAGGGTCGTCTACCATCGTGCTCAAGGGTCATGAAGCAAGACATGTCTGCCTAAATTGAACTCAAGGTTCGCAAGTATTAGTTTAGTTTAGTTCGTATCGTAAAGTAAAAAGCTGTGTGGAGTTAGCACGCTACAGTGTTTTTGTCTGTCTGTGTATCATTTTCTCAGAAAGGTCTCCCCCAGAGAGTCACGTCAACCCCCAGAGAGTCACGTCAAACCCCCCCACCCCCCACATACACACAGAGCCGCGCCAACCCTGCAACTTCCCCCAGAGTCTGTGAGGCAGAGAAACGATGACAATAACCCCAGAGTATAATGATGTTGTACCTCCCCCAGTGATGGCTTTAACCCCAGAGTCACTTCATCACCATAGTTCATGTCACCCACATGGGTTGATCCCATCCCCAGAGTCTTTTGTAAATAACCCAGAGTCACATCATCCCCAGAGATCATGGAACCTGCATATATCACCCCCAGAGTGGCATGACACAAGGTCCTTAATGCCCCCATATAAAGTTTTCGTGATCATGTTACCCCCAGAGAGTTGTGATAGCTTAGAAAGGCGTGTTGCCATCTGGTCCATATTACCCCCAGAGAATCATGTCTGTCCTCAAAAGATATAAACTTACTCTTGAGAGCCATTCAACCCCAGAGAAAACTGCATTACTCCCCCAGAGAGTGAAAATGTCCTATTCATAAGGTCCCGTCCCCAGAGAAACTCTCTAACCCCAGAGAGAGGGACAAGTCATGTTCGTAGAACAGGCATTCCTCCCCCCCATCCCCGGAGGTACGATGGAGTTCCCCAGAGATTTGTAACTTCGGACGGAAGCGTTTTATTAACCCGGAGAGAGAGAGAGAGAGAGAGAGAGAGAGAGAGAGAGAGAGAGAGAGAGAGAGAGAGAGAGAGAGAGAGAGAGGTAAAGGGGGTTTGGGGGTATTCAAATAAGTCCCCCCCTCTCCCCCAGACATTCAAATGGGGAAGCAATCAACACTGGCTTTATGTACTTAAGATATATATATATATATTTACCCCACATGTACATACATATGTGTAAACACCGAGAAAAAAAAATGGCGGTTTTGAAAATAAGAAAAATTGAGCAATTTTTTTGATTCCATAAGAACATGTAACTGTTTCATGTCAACCTTGCATAGAAAAATATGTCCTCTCACATAAATGGTTTTGTTCTCATAATTTCTCTCATAAATGGCTTTCTTCTCACAATTTCTCATAAATGGTTTTAAATGGTTTTGTTCTGATAATTTCTCTCGTAAATGGCTCTGTTCTCGCAGTTCCTCATAAATGCCTCTGTTCTCACAATGTCTCTCATAAATGGCTTTGTTCTCAGTTTCTCATAAATGGTTTTAAATGGTTTTGTTCTGATAATTTCTCTCATAAATGGCTTTGTTCTCATAATAACTCACAAGTGCAAGTTTTTGTTAAGTTTTCAGGTCATTCATTCCTTCACTGTATAACCCAAGTTGAAGGTGCTTCTTCACTTAAATGTTTCGTAAAGTTTAAAAACTCCATTTGAAATTTTTAGAATTTTTATTGCGTTGGATTTTTAATCGAAAATTTTTTTTTATTTTGTGTTTTTAAGAATCTTTATTACAATGGATTTTTCATTAATTTTTTTATTTTGTGTTTTTAAGAATTTTTATGGCGTTGGATTTTTCATTAATTTTTTTTGTTTTTTAAGAATTTTTATTGCGATGGATTTTTCATTATTTTTTTTTTTGTGTGTTTTTAAGAATTTTTATTGTTGGATTTTTCATTAATTTTTTTTATTGTGTTTTTAAGAATTTTTATTGCGTTGGATTTCTCATTAATTTTTGTTATTGCGTTTTTAAGAATTTTTATTGCGTTGGATTTCTCATTAATTTTTTTTTTAATTTTGTGTTTTTAAGAATGAAAAAAAAAAAAAAAACTGGCATTTAGTGTTGGAAACGCGGGTCAAAAGGAAGTCTCATGTTTGTACCACGTAATTCAAAAAAAAACCATTTAAAATGGAAGAGATCCATTGTATAGTTAACCTCCCCCTCCCCACCCACACGTCTGATCTCCCCCCACCACAAATTTTTTTTAGAATATTCCACCCGGAATATTTAGCCCAGCAGCCTTCAAGACTCTGTGTGTGTGTGTGTGTGTGTGTGTGTGTGGGGTCGATATTCAATTTCATATCAAAAGCAGCAAAGAAATATGGCTTTATCGTTATCGCTCCCCGTTTATCACTATATTTTTTCGCCACGTCAGTGATTTTTTATCTATTATCTCTTTTTATTTAACACTTATCGTCCTTAGGGACAATGGATACTCTCTCTGTTTCTTAGGTCATTGTGATCGCCATTACCCGCATCAGCGAGGTAGCGCCAAGAAGCAGACGAAGAACAGCCCAGCCCCTCATATATATATATATATATATATATATATATATATATATATATATATATATATATATATATATATATATTTTTTTTTATTATTATACTTTGTCGCTGTCTCCCGCGTTAGCGAGGTAGCGCAAGGAAACAGACGAAAGAATGGCCCAACTCACCCACATACACATGTATATATATATATAAACGCCCATACTTGTACATATACATACATATACATGTAAACATACATATACTTGCCCAAACAGAGACACATAGACTGGAAGCACATAAAACCCTCCCACATTTCCAAATTTTTGCCAATTTGATCCCCAATTTTTTTCCCTTCGTAAATAGGTAAAAATTTTGTGGGTATAAATACCCTTAGTTTTTATTTTTTTTTTTTTTACTAGTGCCTTGATTAGAGGCAATTTTCTCGTCACCTTCCTCTGTAATCGGGTAATTAAGGGAAAAAAAAGTTATTATAGGATGGGCATGTTTTAAAACTGAAGACTGTGTGGGGAAAATATATATATTACAACGTCTTTGTGTTTTAATGTTTCGCGAGAGAGAGAGAGAGAGAGAGAGAGAGAGAGAGAGAGAGAGAGAGAGGAGGGAGTGCTAAGATAGATAGATAGATAGATAAAGAGAGAGAGAGAGAGAGAGAGAGAGAGAGAGAGAGAGAGAGAGAGAGAGAATTTGGAAACTGTGTACTTTCGGTTTATTGAGTAATGTTCGATAAAGGGATTATTAAGACCGATAAAGAGGTTATTAAGACTGTGTTTATTGAGTAATGTTCGATAATGAGATTAATATCGTGATTATTAAGTAATGATCAATAAAGAAGTACTTAAGACTAGTGTTTATTGAATAACAACGGATAGCGATTAATATGATTGAGTAATGATCAATAAAGAGGTAATTAAGACCGTGATTAAGTAACGATCGATGAAGAGATTAATATCTTGATTATTGAGTAATGATCAATGAAGATTGATATCGTGATCATTGAGTAATGATCAATAAAGACATTATTCAGAATGTACTTAGTGGTTTTATTGAGCACTGATCATTGTACATGAGCGCAAGAATTCGTGTTGTATGATTAAGTTTGATTAATGGCTGATGATCGAGAAAAGCTCAACACGATTAATAATGTATTTCAAAGAGATGGGCAGAATGTATTGATACATTGAGATTTAGGTCAAGCGAAATGCAATTAGTGACAGAAATAGATTATGGGGAGGGAAGGGGGTAGGGGGTCATGTTTCCTGTGTGACGGGGTGGCGACGGGAATGGATGAAGGCAGCATGTATGAATATGTACATGTGTATGTATGTATATGTCTGTGCATGTATATGTTATGTATATGTATTCATATGTGCGTTTATGGGTGTTTATGCATATATATATGTGTAGATGGGTGGATGGGCCATTCTTCGTCTGTTTTCTGGCGCTACCTCGCTCAAGCGGGAAACTGCGATTAGCTATAATGAAAAATTAGAAATATAAATTTAATTTGATTTAATAAGAAAACGTGAGTATTGTTCATTTGGTAAAAGACCCAAAAAATGATTATGGTGTTGGATGCATTTTTCAATCTCCATAAAATACAGAAAAAAAAAAATTGAAAAAATTTTCAGAGTTTTTCATTTCTTCATTCCAAATGTCGCAGTAATTTGCGAAATTGGTGATGTAGACGAATGAGGCGATGGGTGATTAATAACCATGAGTGACTAATGGACACTACAGTTTCGAACATTAATCTTCAATTTCTTTTTTCTTTTTTAGCAAAACGAATATTCATCACAGCAAAATCCGTATCATTTTGTATTTCTCTCTTCCAAAGTTAAGCCAGAGATAGATAGATAGATAGATAGTAGTTTGATTATTCTGTATCCAAAGTGTCAATTGATCGCCGTTTCCCTCGTCAGCGAGGGAGCGCCAGGAAGCAGACGAAGTAAAGACCTGTCCACTCATATACACTCTATATAGACGTACATATACATAAATATACATATACACCGCCATATACATATATACACGTGTACATGTTCATACTCGCTTGCCTTCATCCATTCCCGGCACCACTCCGCCACCACAGGAAACAGCATCGCCACCCCCTACGTCAGCGAGGTAGCGCCTGGGAAAAAAAAAAACAAAAAAAGGCCACATTTATTGTCTGTGTTTTCGCTCGTTTATATAAATGGTACGAAATGTATCAAAGCTCAGCTCTGCCATATATGATTATTCTATAATATTATATAATATTATAATCAGCTTCGTTTGTCTGTTTCTTAGCATTGGCCTATGTATGGTTTTATATTATCTTTTGACGTTATCTTTCGCCACTCCCTCTTCCGTCTCTCACATAACCCGGAACTCAGCTGTGTACATCATCTCCAACAATGGACTATTGTTTGTGTGTGTCGTCTCCAACAATGGACTCTTGTTTGTGTGTGTCATCTCCATCTATCGACTATTGTTTGTGTGTGTCATCTCCAACAGTCGACTATTGTTTGTGTGTGTCATCTCCAACGATCGACTATTGTTTGTGTGTATGATCTCCAACAGTCGACTATTGTTTGTGTGTGTCATCTCCAACGATCGACTATTGTTTGTGTGTATGATCTCCAACAGTCGACTATTGTTTGTGTGTATCATCTCCAACGATCGACTATTGTTTGTGTGTATGATCTCCAACAGTCGACTATTGTTTGTGTGTATCATCTCCAACGATCGACTATTGTTTGTGTGTATGATCTCCAACAGTCGACTATTGTTTGTGTGTGTCATCTCCAACAATCGACTATTGTTTGTGTGTATGATCTCCAACAGTCGACTATTGTTTGTGTGTGTCATCTCCAACAATCGACTATTGTTTGTGTGTATGATCTCCAACAGTCGACTATTGTTTGTGTGTGTCATCTCCAACAATCGACTATTGTTTGTGTGTGTCATCTCCAACAATCGACTATTGTTTGTGTGTATGATCTCCAACAATCGACTATTGTTTGTGTGTGTCATCTCCAACAATCGACTATTGTTTGTGTGTGTCATCTCCAACAATCGACTATTGTTTGTGTGTGTCATCTCCAACAATCGACTATTGTTTGTGTGTATGATCTCCAACAATCGACTATTGTTTGTGTGTGTCATCTCCAACAATCGACTATTGTTTGTGTGTGTCATCTCCAACGATCGACTATTGTTTGTGTGTGTCATCTCCAACAATCGACTATTGTTTGTGTGTATGATCTCCAACAATCGACTATTGTTTGTGTGCCAACACTCGACAATTGTTTGTGTATATCATCTCCAACAATCGACTGTAATAAATTGTAAAAAGAAATGAGTAGAAAAATTTGAAAATGATAAAAATTGAGTAAAAAATTAAGCTTAAAAATTGTGAAAAAAAAAATAAGTAAAAAATGAAAATGATAAAAACTCAGAAAATTAGGTACAAATTATAAAAAAAAAAAAAAAATGATAAAAATTGAGTAAAGAATTAAGCTTAAAAATTGTAAAAACAAAATGAGTAAAAAATGAAAATGGTAAAAACTTAGAAAATTAGGTACAAATTCTATAAAAAATGGGTAAGATTTTTTTTTTTCTTTTTTAGATAAATAGCAAATTAGGTCAACATGTTGCTTGTGTTTAAACTTTGGACATTTGGAGCGTAATTGATGGTTGAGGATAAACAAGCAGTCGTATTAAAGTCTATTGAGGAAATATGGATGATCAGGGCTGTCTTGTGGGAAATCTGTGGAATGGGAGAAGGAGTTGATGGAACGGGAAGGGGGGGGGTTGATGGAACGGGAAGGGGGGGGGGTTGATGGAATGGAGCAGGAAGGGTTGATGGAACGGGAAGGGGTTTGAAGTGTACGGAATGGGGGGTTTGTGTGTGGGAAGGATTGATGGAACAGGAAGTAGTTGATGGAACGGGAAGGGGTTGATGGAATGGAACAGGAAGGGTTTGATGGGACGGGAAGGGGTTTGAAGTGTACGGAATGGGGGGTTTGTGTGTGGGAAGGATAGATGGAACAGGAAGTAGTTGATGGAACGAGAAGGGGTGAAGGAACAGGAAGGAATTAAAGGATCCAGGACAGGATTTCTTGGGGAAAGAATGTGGGAAGGGTTGATGGAATGGGTAGACGTGAAGGATAGATGGAATGGGGAGACGTGAAGGATACTGGATGGGATTTCTGTGGGGGGACAATATCTGGGAAGGGTTGATGGAACAGGAATGACAAGAGAATGGTTGGAGGAACATTTTAATGGAATGACTGGAATGGTTTCAAGGAGTTTGAGTAAAGTCCTGATGGAATGGGTGCACGGAAGGGTGGGTGAAGGTCTGGAACAGGAGTGACGCATGGAAGGGTCAAGATGGAAAGGAGAAGAACACCCACAGTAAGAATGACCCTACACACACACACACACACAACACACACACACACACACAACACACACACGCAACACACACACACTAACACACACACTGATACACCCAGACACACACACACACACACACACACACACACACACTGTAATGGAAGAGAGAGGAGAAAGTAGAGTATATCATGAGTGGCGTAACCCCCAGGTGGTGTCATGTACTGGGGTTACTGTAGCCGACGACACTACACAAACACCGCAGTAGTATTGACCACAGTGCCACACACTGGCTCCGCTTACTGTGGACACCCCACACTGGACACGGGTACAGGGTATGATGTAGCCGCTTACACTGGCTCCGCTTACTGTGGACACCCCACACTGGACACGGGTACAGGGCATGATGTAGCCGCTTACACTGGCTCCGCTTACTGTGGAC
>NC_092285.1:10229080-10256580 GCF_036320965.1 Panulirus ornatus
ACACTGGCCCGGGGTTTACAGGGATGTTGTAGCCGTTACATTTGGCTCCGTTACTGGGGGACACCCCACACGGGAAACACGGGAAAGGGGTTTGGGTGTAGCCGCTTACACGGGCTCCGCTTACTGTGGACACCCCACACTGGCCCGGGTCAGGGTATGATGTACCCGCTTACACTGGCCCCGCTTATGTGGACACCCCCCCTGGACACGGGTCATGGGCATGATGTACCCGTTTACATTGGCTCCGCTTACTGTGGACACCCCACACTGGACACGGGTCATGGGAAAGGGGTCAGGGTACCCCCTTACAGTGAAAACGGGTACTGGATACATAGCATTATGTAGCCGTTTTACAGTGGCACGGGTAGGGGTTTAATAGCAGGGATGTACCCTTCAGGGGAAACAGGGAAAGTGTCCCATGGGATTATTAGTCTCATAATGTGGCGGGGGTTTACGGAAAAAATTAGAGCATGTTTGTGGGAAATTAAGGGCCCCGGTTTATTGAGTCACAATGCTGTGTCGTGTTTAATAGGGAAAAGGGTAAGGGGTTTAGTACCCATTATGTAGCCGCATACGTGGCCCTTTTTTTCCCGGGTTTAAATAGAAATGTTGGCCCGCACATGTGGACACGCGTACTATGTACACATCGCCCAGCTTTGCGGGTGGTCACAGTGGAATTTGCTTTGGGTTTACAGTTTGGGGCCCGGGGTTTTTTTTTTTATTTCTTTTTTTTTTAAGCGGATTTTGGGTTTTGTCTGGGCCTCAAAAATGGGATTAAAAAAACAATAATGATTATGGTTTTGGGATGGCGGTGGACTGGCCGATCTCTTCTCTTCCCCTCTCTCTCTCTCTTTTCCTCTCCTCTTTTTCTCTCCTCTCTTTTCCCCCTCTCTCTCTCTCTCTTTTTTCTCTTTTTTTATGTTCGGAAAAGGGGGCAGCGCCCCCCCCCCCCCCCCTGTCCAGGCCCCCTGGGGGTGTGTCAAAGTACCCTCATAAGTTTTCTCTCTCTCTCTCCCCTCTCTCTCTCTTTTCCTCTCTCTCTTTTTCTCTCTTCTCTCTCTTTTCCCCATGACAGACAACGGTGCCGGGGCCCGCCCCCCCCCTCCACCACCCCCCCTCCCCCCCCCCCACCACGGGGTCCTCTGTTGGAACCCGGAAAAAATTTCCCCCCCCCCCCCCCCCCCCCCCCCCCCCCCCCCCCCCCCCCCCCCCCCTCGGCAACGATGGAGAAACCCGCCCCGGTAATTTAAGGTTTTGGTTAACCGGGGGTCTTCATCCGGTTGTCAGGTGTGATGTATATTTTGTGTGTGTGTGTGTTTTGGGTTTCCCGGGTCTTCTTTGTATTCGTTCGGTTAATTCGGCCCAAGGTCGGGGGTGGTGTCTTTTGTAGTTATCCCGGGTTTTTCCGGATAATCTCTTCCGCCATCCCGGGTTTAAACGGGGGTGTGTGGGTGTGTGGTTTAGCCCGCCACTGTGCTGTTAATGGGGTATACGCGGTGAATCGTGTGATGCGATTAAAAAGGGTTTTGGACTTATTCTCTACGTCCGGTTAATAGTCCGGAAAGTTTCGTAAGGGCGGCGGATAAATTGGGGCCCCTTCGTGCGGTTCTTTGGTTTTGATGAATTTGTCATTCGCTTAATTGATGGAAAGATTAATTTGCCGATGATTAAAGAGTAATTAGAGATTGACACCCGAGTGATCCCCCGGGTTAAACGCTAGTTTTAATCTTTTGAGTACGTAATCGGTCACGGTTAACGCCTTTTTGGGTAATCGCGTTAATCTGGTACATTGTCGAATGATTAATTTGATGCGGTTTAAATTTATAAAAGTGGCGTACCCTCGTGCTCAAGGGGTCGTGTTTTCCCTGTGGTCAAGGGGGGGCGTGTTTCCCTCTCAGTGCTCAAGGGGTCGGTACCGTCGTGGTCAAGGGGGGCCCTGTACCGTCGTTTCTAAGGGGCCCTTTTACCCTCCGTGGGTCAAGGGTCGTTTTTACCCTCGTGCTCAAGAGGTTGTGTACGTGTGGGCAAGGGGTCGGTTTTACCCTGTGCTCAAGGGGTTTGTACAGTCGGGGTCAAGGGGCGTGGGGACCCTCTCAGTGGGTCAAGAGGTTTTGTAAAGTGTGGTCAAGGGGTCGTGTCCGTCGTGCTAAGGGGGGTAAGTCGGGGTAAGGGTCGTTTTACCGTCGTGTCAAGAGGGTTGTTACGTCGTGGTAAAGGGGGTGTCCCTTCCCTGCTAAGGGGCTGTACGTCGTGCTCAAAAGGGCCCTGTACCCCTCGTGCCCCAAAAGGGGGTGTACCGTCGTGCCAGGGTCGTACGTCGGGGGCAAAAGGGGCGTGTACCGTTCAGTGTCAAGGGGTCGTGTACCCTCGTGTCAGGGGGGTACCGTCGTGCTCAAGGGGTCGTGTACCCTCTCAGTGCTCAAAGGGGTCGTGTACCTCGGTCAAGGGGCGTGTACCGTCGTGCTCAAGGGGGCGGTACCCTCGTGCTCAAGGGTCGTGTACCCCTGCTCAAGGGTCGTGTACCTCGGCTCAAGGGTTTACCGTCGTGGGCCCAAGGGTCGTGTACCCTCAAACTCAAGGGGTCGTGTACCGTCGTGTCAAGGGGTCGTTTTCCGTCGTGCTCAAGGGGTCGTGTACGTCCAGTGCTCAGGGGCGTGTACCGTCTACTGCTCAAGGGTTTTTGGGACCGTCTGCTAAGGGGTGTGTACGTCGGTCAAAGGGGCGTGTACCGTCTAGGGTCAAGGGGGGTACCGTCGTGCTCAAGAGTCGTGTACCGTCGTGCTCAAGGGGGGCTGTACCGTGTTTTCTGCTCAAGGGGTCGTGTACCGTGTATGCTCAAGGGGGGTACCCCCGGGGGGTCGTACCCTCGGAGGAGGTATTTACCGAATGGGTTATTACTCTGGTTAAATTTGGGGGCCCAAAACCACCTCCGACCTCCTCCCTCGCTCTAGGCAGACGGAGGAAATGAAAAGAGTTTGCCACAAATACGGTTTTTTTGTGGGATAAAAATCACCCCACACACAACACCAACACACAAACACCACCACACACACACCCCCCCCACACCCACCACAACACACACAACAACCACAACACACCACCCAAAACACACCCCAACCCCACACCCACCCCACACACACCACACTCACAACACCCACACACACCCCCCACCACACACACACCACCACACACACACCCCAACACCCCACCCACCCCACCCCACACCCACCCCAACACACACATCACACACACCAAACCCCCAAACACACCACTCACACACACAAACCCCTCACACCCCACACACCCCACACACACCACACCACACCACACACACACACTCACAACCCCACACCCACCACCACACACACACCACTCAACCCCAAAACCCCACCCCCCACACACCACTAACACCACCACCACACAACACCAACACCAAAACCCACACACACCAAAACCCCACCACACACACCCACCACCACACCCACACACACCCACAACCACCCCAACACACAACCCCCCCACCAAACACAAAACCACCACCACCAAAAACACACACACACCAACCCCACACCAACCCCTCACACCACAAACCCCACACAAAACAACACACCAAACCCCCACTCCAACACACACCACAACCCCCACACACCACACACAACACCAACCCCCCAACAACACAACACAACAACACAACCACCACACCACACACACACAACACCCACCAACCCACACACCACCACCAACACACACACACCACTAACCCCCAACCCAACACACACAACAACACCCAACACCACCCACCCACACACACACCACCCCCAAAACCCCAACACAACACCCACACAAACACAACCAACACCCCCACCCCACACACAAAAACCACACAAAACACCACCCCAAAACAACCCACACAAAACCCACTCACAACACCCCCCAACACACACACTACACACCACACAACCTCACACACACCACCATAACACCCCCACACACACACCCCACCCCCACTCACACACACACACACCACACACACACACACCACACACACACACCACAACCCCAACCCCCAAACACACACAACACAACACCCCACACCAACCCACACACACACACAACACAACACACACCCCACTCACCCCCCAACACACACACACACACACCAGACACACACCACTCACCACACAAACACACACACCACCACACCCACAACACAAAACCCCACACCACCACACACACACACACAAAACCACACACAAACCACCACCCACACACACACACAAAAAACCAAAAACCCATGACACCCCCCTCATCACCCCCACACCACAAAACACACACACACACAACACACAACAACTAACACCACCACACACAACACACACCACAACACACACCACACAAAACCAACACACACCACACACCCACACACACACCACACACAACCACACCACACACACACACAACCATCAACACACACACACACACACACCCCCCTGACACACCCCATCACTACCAACACACCCCACCCCACACACACCCAACACACACACAACACCCCCACAAAACACCACCAAAACCAACACAACCACACACCACCACTCACCACCCTCACCACACCACACCCACACACACACCACACACAACACACACCACACAACAAACCCCACACACACCCACACACACCCCAACACCACCACACACCACAACCACTCACCACACTCACACACCCCCCACAAAAACCCCACCCCAAACACACACCACACACACCCCCCCACCACCCAACACACACACACACAACACACACACAACACACACACACCCCACTCACACACACACACACACACACACACACCCCCAAACCACAACCCCACTCAAAAAAAACAACACAACACACACACACACACACACACAAAAACCCCCCTAGGGTGGGCGGGGAAGAGAGAGAGAGAGAGGAGAGAGAAAGAGAGAGAGTGTCGTTCCGTTACAACGGCCGTTTTTTTTTTTTTTTTTTTTTTTGGGGGGGGGGGGGATCCACGACCCAAGAGTCTTGCGGGGGGCCAGGGGGGAAAGCGAAAATAGAAAACGGGGGCGTTGTAGACAGGTGTGTGTGCACGGACGTATGTATGTAGTATGGGTTTTTGGTCGAGAATTGGGGGGGTGTGTGTGGGGGTTGTGTAACTTTCTTTCGGAGTCGGGGTGAACTGTAAGCTCTACCCTTTGGGGGAAAGAAAAGGGCGGGAGAGCGGGTAAAAGCAGAGTTTACTTAGGTGAAAGAAAAGGAGGTTTTGGAGAGGGTAATGCATAGTTGACTTCCCCGGGGACAGAAAAGGGAGGCTTGGACGGGGAAGCTTCGTCCCAGTTTGGGAAGAAAAAGGGGCTGAAGCGCTCCAAGTAGAAAATGGGTGTTTGGCCTGCTCTTCGTGATGGGTATTTTGCTGGGATATTTTAGTGGAGTTTTTAAAGGGGCATTCGCGCTGTCAATTAGTGTGGTGTGACTTAAAACATTCCAGTCACTGAATAAAAAGGATTAATTAACCAAGTTCAGAGAAAAAAAGGAAGAAAAAATATAGGAAGTGGAGTTTTTCTCCCCTTTTTTTTTTTTTTTTATTATTTTTTGCTTAACTGGTTTGTTTGCTGGGGTTTAAAGTTTTGGCTTTGGGGATGGTTTTTTGCGGTGGGGGAACAAGGTCAAGGATTTGTGGGTTTTTTTTGAGGGGGGAAAGGGGGCCCAAAGGGGGGGGCAAGCTTTGATGTAAATCGAGCCCCTGATTTTTTTTAGTAAAGGGAAAAACGAGATTGGGGCTCCAAAACCACACACACCACACCAAAACCACACACACACACCACACACACACACACACATCCCTGAATGTGTTGGGTTTTAAAGAAAGAAAACGAGATGGGGGGACCCCAAACATGCACCCGCCATAATATGTTTAGAGAAAGAAAACGAGATGTGGGGTCCAACACCACTACCTGAATGTGTTCGAAAGAAAGAAAACGAGATGGGGGGGGGATCCAACATCCACCCGCCAAATATTTTTAGAAAAAGGGAAAAACGAGATGGGGGCTCCAAGACACACATCCCTGAATGTGTTCGTTAAAAAAAGAAAAACGGATGTGGGGGGGACCCAACATGCACCCCCCAGAATTGTTTAGAGAAAGAAAACGAGATGGGGGGCTCCAAACACAACAACATAACCTGAATGGGTTCAGAAAAGAAAGAAAACGAGATGTGGGGGGGACCCAAAAATGCACCGCCAGAAATTTTTAAAAGAAAACGGAGGTTGGGTTTAATGTCCCCTACCTAATTTTAGTCTGTGTCACTACTAAGAGGTAATGGCCCATTTGGACAACGTTGCTATAAAAGCTTTCAGCAGCGTACAGTTGGGGGTGGCCTTTTAAATAATTACGTCCACTCTGCGATGGGCCTTTTGCATAGAATGGCCTTAAAATTACCGCCGCTGCCGGCAGCATTTTGGGATCAGGCGCGTTTAAAGGTGTTACTGTTAAATGCCATTTGAAGGGGGGGGGGGAGGGGGGGTGGGGTAGTAATGTCATTGGGGAGGGAAGGGGGTGGTAATGTCATTGGGGAGGGAAGGGGGTGGTAATGTCATTGGGGAGGGAGGGGGGTAGTAATGTCATTGGGGAGGGAAGGGGGTGGTAATGTCATTGGGGAGGGAGGGGGGTGGTAATGTCATTGGGGAGGGAGGGGGGTGGTAATGTCATTGGGGAGGGAAGGGGGTGGTAATGTCATTGGGGAGGGAAGGGGGGTGGTAATGTCATTGGGGAGGGAAGGGGGTGGTAATGTCATTGGGGAGGGAAGGGGGTGGTAATGTCATTGGGGAGGGAAGGGGGGTGGTAATGTCATTGGGGAGGGAAGGGGGTGGTAATGTCATTGGGGAGGGAAGGGGGTGGTAATGTCATTGGGGAGGGAAGGGGGTGGTAATGTCATTGGGGAGGGAAGGGGGTGGTAATGTCATTGGGGAGGGAAGGGGGTGGTAATGTCATTGGGGAGGGAAGGGGGTGGTAATGTCATTGGGGAGGGAAGGGGGTGGTAATGTCATTGGGGAGGGAAGGGGGTGGTAATGTCATTGGGGAGGGAAGGGGGTGGTAATGTCATTGGGGAGGGAAGGGGGTGGTAATGTCATTGGGGAGGGAAGGGGGTGGTAATGTCATTGGGGAGGGAAGGGGGAGGGTTTTTCTTTGGTCATTTCCAGACTCGTCCAAAGTTTTAGCTTTTGGAGACACGTTCATCTTGGGGCTATTAATCGCTTGATGTTAATCACCAGTTGTAGGAGTAGTAGTAGTTGTGATTATCAGGTAAAGTGATCGTTTTTTCGAAATGTTAATCATGTGTGGGTGGGTGGGGGTCGGGGAGAGAGAGAGAGAGAGAGGAAGGGGGGTAGGGATTTCTTTCTCTCTCTCTCTCTCTCTCTCTCTCTCTCTCTGGTCGTTGATCATCATTGATCATCGTACAAGATGATTAACGACACGTTAAATGAACGGGGGAGAGGTGGGGGGTGGAGGGGAGGGTTTAGATGTCGCCGGGTTTTAATCGGAACTGATTAATTGCCCTTGTGGGGAGGGGGGGGTTGGTTGGGGTGTTAGGGAGAGCGTATATCGGGAGCAGGCGTATATATATACACGTAATATGCGTATCGGAACGCATAAAGTGCGCTCGAGAGCCAGCCGTACGGATGCGTTAGGTCGAAATGCAAAGGGGAACTGTGAGGCAATATGAGACGTAACGCCTTATTGGGATGGCTAGTTAAAGTGTCTCTCTCTCTCTCTCTCTCTCTCTCTCTCTCTCTCTCTCTCTCTCTCTCTCTCTCTCTCTGTTCCGTTATCCCTTCCTTTATTCAGTGCCTCTGTCCCGGTTATCACTTATTTAGTGCCACTGTCCCGGTTATCACTTGAGTTAAGTGTAAGTGATGGTGTGGGCCCCCCCCCCCCCTCTGCACACTTCACTGTGAACTCCCGCGCGTTTCAATGTAAGGTAATAATAACGTGGACGTTTTATGAAGGCACTTACCCCGCTTCATACAGTCGAGCTGAACTGGCGAATCCCACTGCGAAGTGGGGCGGGCGAGGGGGGGAAGTGGGGGGGAAGTGGGGAGGGGCCTTCGCGGGGCGGTGGGTGGGAAAGGTGGGGGCGGTGGGGGGCGCCCCGCCCCCCCCTTCTCGTCTGAACTAGGCTCAGGACGCTGTGAAGTGGATGCGGGGGTGGAAGTGGGGGGGAGAGAAGTGGCGTTGGAAGATCTGAATCGGTTTCAGAAGACGGTGAAGCCGTGGGTGAACCCAGCCTTCAGGCGGGAGGGAGGGGGTCAGTTTCAGAACACTGAAGTGGGCGGGAGTGGGTTAAACTAGCCTTCAGAAGATTGTGAAGCGGGGGTGTGTGAGAACCGACTTCGGAACGCTGAAGTGGGGGGTGAAGTAGCCTTCAGAACACTGTGAAGCGGGTATGTGAACCGACTTCAGAACGCTGAAGTGGGGGTGAAGTAGCCTTCAGGACACTGTGAAGCGGGGGGTGTGAACCGGCTTCAGAATGCTGAAGTGGGGGTGAACCAGCCTTCAGGACACTTTGAAGCGGGTATGTGAACCGACTTCAGAACGCTGAAGTGGGGGGTGAAGTAGCCTTCAGGACACTGTGAAGCGGGTATGTGAACCGACTTCAGAACGCTGAAGTGGGTGAAGTAGCCTTCAGGACACTGTGAAGCGGGTATGTGAACCGACTTCAGAACGCTGAAGTGGGTGAAGTAGCCTTCAGGACACTGTGAAGCGGGTATGTGAACCGACTTCAGAACGCTGAAGTGGGTGAAGTAGCCTTCAGGACACTGTGAAGCGGGTATGTGAACCGACTTCAGAACGCTGAAGTGGGTGAAGTAGCCTTCAGGACACTGTGAAGCGGGTATGTGAACCGACTTCAGAACGCTGAAGTGGGGGGTGAAGTAGCCTTCAGGACACTGTGAAGCGGGTATGTGAACCGACTTCAGAACGCTGAAGTGGGTGAAGTAGCCTTCAGGACACTGTGAAGCGGGTATGTGAACCGACTTCAGAACGCTGAAGTGGGTGAAGTAGCCTTCAGGACACTGTGAAGCGGGTATGTGAACCGACTTCAGAACGCTGAAGTGGGTGAAGTAGCCTTCAGGACACTGTGAAGCGGGTATGTGAACCGACTTCAGAACGCTGAAGTGGGTGAAGTAGCCTTCAGGACACTGTGAAGCGGGTATGTGAACCGACTTCAGAACGCTGAAGTGGGTGAAGTAGCCTTCAGGACACTGTGAAGCGGGTATGTGAACCGACTTCAGAACGCTGAAGTGGGGGGTGAAGTAGCCTTCAGGACACTGTGAAGCGGGTATGTGAACCGACTTCAGAACGCTGAAGTGGGTGAAGTAGCCTTCAGGACACTGTGAAGCGGGTATGTGAACCGACTTCAGAACGCTGAAGTGGGTGAAGTAGCCTTCAGGACACTGTGAAGCGGGTATGTGAACCGACTTCAGAACGCTGAAGTGGGTGAAGTAGCCTTCAGGACACTGTGAAGCGGGTATGTGAACCGACTTCAGAACGCTGAAGTGGGTGAAGTAGCCTTCAGGACACTGTGAAGCGGGTATGTGAACCGACTTCAGAACGCTGAAGTGGGTGAAGTAGCCTTCAGGACACTGTGAAGCGGGTATGTGAACCGACTTCAGAACGCTGAAGTGGGTGAAGTAGCCTTCAGGACACTTTGAAGCGGGGGGGGGGTTTGTGAGAACCGACTTCAGAACGCTGAAGTGGGTGAAGTAGCCTTCAGGACACTGTGAAGCGGGTATGTGAACCGACTTCAGAACGCTGAAGTGGGGGGTGAAGTAGCCTTCAGGACACTGTGAAGCGGGTATGTGAACCGACTTCAGAACGCTGAAGTGGGGGGTGAAGTAGCCTTCAGGACACTGTGAAGCGGGTATGTGAACCGACTTCAGAACGCTGAAGTGGGTGAAGTAGCCTTCAGGACACTGTGAAGCGGGTATGTGAACCGACTTCAGAACGCTGAAGTGGGTGAAGTAGCCTTCAGGACACTGTGAAGCGGGTATGTGAACCGACTTCAGAACGCTGAAGTGGGTGAAGTAGCCTTCAGGACACTGTGAAGCGGGTATGTGAACCGACTTCAGAACGCTGAAGTGGGTGAAGTAGCCTTCAGGACACTGTGAAGCGGGTATGTGAACCGACTTCAGAACGCTGAAGTGGGTGAAGTAGCCTTCAGGACACTGTGAAGCGGGTATGTGAACCGACTTCAGAACGCTGAAGTGGGGGGTGAAGTAGCCTTCAGGACACTGTGAAGCGGGTATGTGAACCGACTTCAGAACGCTGAAGTGGGGGGTGAAGTAGCCTTCAGGACACTGTGAAGCGGGTATGTGAACCGACTTCAGAACGCTGAAGTGGGTGAAGTAGCCTTCAGGACACTGTGAAGCGGGTATGTGAACCGACTTCAGAACGCTGAAGTGGGTGAAGTAGCCTTCAGGACACTGTGAAGCGGGTATGTGAACCGACTTCAGAACGCTGAAGTGGGTGAAGTAGCCTTCAGGACACTGTGAAGCGGGTATGTGAACCGACTTCAGAACGCTGAAGTGGGTGAAGTAGCCTTCAGGACACTGTGAAGCGGGTATGTGAACCGACTTCAGAACGCTGAAGTGGGGGGTGAACCAGCCTTCAGGACACTGTGAAGCGGGTATGTGAACCGACTTCAGAACGCTGAAGTGGGGGGTGAACCAGCCTTCAGGACACTGTGAAGCGGGTATGTGAACCGACTTCAGAACGCTGAAGTGGGTGAAGTAGCCTTCAGGACACTGTGAAGCGGGTATGTGAACCGACTTCAGAACGCTGAAGTGGGTGAAGTAGCCTTCAGGACACTGTGAAGCGGGTATGTGAACCGACTTCAGAACGCTGAAGTGGGGGGTGAAGTAGCCTTCAGGACACTGTGAAGCGGGTATGTGAACCGACTTCAGAACGCTGAAGTGGGTGAAGTAGCCTTCAGGACACTGTGAAGCGGGTATGTGAACCGACTTCAGAACGCTGAAGTGGGGGGTGAAGTAGCCTTCAGGACACTTTGAAGCGGGGGGGGGGTTTGTGAGAACCGACTTCAGAACGCTGAAGTGGGGGGTGAAGTAGCCTTCAGGACACTGTGAAGCGGGTATGTGAACCGACTTCAGAACGCTGAAGTGGGTGAAGTAGCCTTCAGGACACTGTGAAGCGGGTATGTGAACCGACTTCAGAACGCTGAAGTGGGGGGTGAAGTAGCCTTCAGGACACTGTGAAGCGGGTATGTGAACCGACTTCAGAACGCTGAAGTGGGGGGTGAAGTAGCCTTCAGGACACTGTGAAGCGGGTATGTGAACCGACTTCAGAACGCTGAAGTGGGTGAAGTAGCCTTCAGGACACTGTGAAGCGGGTATGTGAACCGACTTCAGAACGCTGAAGTGGGTGAAGTAGCCTTCAGGACACTGTGAAGCGGGTATGTGAACCGACTTCAGAACGCTGAAGTGGGGGGTGAAGTAGCCTTCAGGACACTTTGAAGCGGGGGGGGGGTTTGTGAGAACCGACTTCGGAACGCTGAAGTGGGGGGTGAAGTAGCCTTCAGGACACTGTGAAGCGGGTATGTGAACCGACTTCAGAACGCTGAAGTGGGGGGTGAAGTAGCCTTCAGGACACTGTGAAGCGGGTATGTGAACCGACTTCAGAACGCTGAAGTGGGTGAAGTAGCCTTCAGGACACTGTGAAGCGGGTATGTGAACCGACTTCAGAACGCTGAAGTGGGTGAAGTAGCCTTCAGGACACTGTGAAGCGGGTATGTGAACCGACTTCAGAACGCTGAAGTGGGTGAAGTAGCCTTCAGGACACTGTGAAGCGGGTATGTGAACCGACTTCAGAACGCTGAAGTGGGTGAAGTAGCCTTCAGGACACTGTGAAGCGGGTATGTGAACCGACTTCAGAACGCTGAAGTGGGTGAAGTAGCCTTCAGGACACTGTGAAGCGGGTATGTGAACCGACTTCAGAACGCTGAAGTGGGTGAAGTAGCCTTCAGGACACTGTGAAGCGGGTATGTGAACCGACTTCAGAACGCTGAAGTGGGGGGTGAAGTAGCCTTCAGGACACTGTGAAGCGGGTATGTGAACCGACTTCAGAACGCTGAAGTGGGTGAAGTAGCCTTCAGGACACTGTGAAGCGGGTATGTGAACCGACTTCAGAACGCTGAAGTGGGGGGTGAACCAGCCTTCAGGACACTGTGAAGCGGGTATGTGAACCGACTTCAGAACGCTGAAGTGGGTGAAGTAGCCTTCAGGACACTGTGAAGCGGGTATGTGAACCGACTTCAGAACGCTGAAGTGGGTGAAGTAGCCTTCAGGACACTGTGAAGCGGGTATGTGAACCGACTTCAGAACGCTGAAGTGGGTGAAGTAGCCTTCAGGACACTGTGAAGCGGGTATGTGAACCGACTTCAGAACGCTGAAGTGGGTGAAGTAGCCTTCAGGACACTGTGAAGCGGGTATGTGAACCGACTTCAGAACGCTGAAGTGGGTGAAGTAGCCTTCAGGACACTGTGAAATTTTTTTTTTTCTCTTCCCCTTTTGTGTTCTGTTGGCTGAGACGTGATGGCCATGTTCCCCCTGGGGGCAAGAGGAGGAGGAGGGGAGGGGGAGGAGGCAAGAGGAGGAGGAGGCAAGAGGAGGAGGTGAGGAGAGGAGGCAAGATGAGGAGGAGGGGGAGGAGGCAAGAGGAGGAGGAGGCAAGAGGAGGGTGAGGAAGCAAGAGGAGGAGGAGGCAAGATGAGGAGGAGGGGAGGGGGAGGAGGCAAGAGGAGGAGGAGGGGGGGGAGGAGGAGGAGGAGGGAGAGGAGGAAGAGGGGGAGGAGGCAAGAGGAGGAGGAGGGGAGGGGGAGGAAGCAAGAGGAGGGGAAGGAGGCAAGAGGAGGGGGACGGGGAGGAAGCAAGAGGAGGGGGACGGGGAGGAAGCAAGAGGAGGAGGAGCAGACAAGAAGAGGAGGAGGAGGAGACAAGAAGAGGAGGAGGAGGCAAGAGGAGGAGGAGGAGGAGTCAAGAAGAGGAGGTGGAGGTAGAGGAGGCAAGAGGAGGAGTGAGAGGAGGAGGAGGCAAGATGAGGTTATACCTGGCTGGTATGAACCAGACGGACCAAAACCCCATTTTGCCTCGAAGCGTATCGACTACACTTGCTATAAATAGAAGACGCTCTCAACCCCACCTACCCACCTACCCCACACCAACCCCACCCAACCCCACCCCATTAGGGACGCTTTAACCTCCCTAACTACCTGCCAACCCCAGAACAACCCCACCCAACTCCTCCCCATTAGGGACGCTTTGACCCCCCTAACTACCTAACAACCTCACCCAACCCCTCCCCTGTAGGTACACTCTGAACCCCCCTACCAACCAACCCCAGAACCCCAAACCCCTCCCTCCTCCCCACCCCCACTAGGGAGTGTGAAGGTGGAAGTGTGTGTGTGGAGTAATTTGTCTCTCCCACTGACCGACTTTCCTTCAAATTCTTCGCTAAATAGATTAAGCTCAACCTCACACCTCATTCACAGGGTCGTGCTGAGAAGGGAAGGGGGGTTGCTTGCTTGCTTGCTTCCTTGCTTGCTTCCGTAGGGGGGGCTTGCTTGCTTCTGTAGGGGAGAAAGGGGAAGGGGCTTGCTTCCTTGCTTGCTTGCTTGCTTCTGTAGGGGAGAAGGGGAGGGGGGCTTGCTTGCTTGCTTGCTTTTGTAGGGGAGAAAGTGGAGGGGGTGCTTGCTTGCTTGCTTGCTTGCTTCTGTAGGGGAGAAAGGGGAAGGGGCTTGCTTGCTTGCTTGCTTCCGTAGGGGGGCTTGCTTGCTTGCTTGCTTGCTTCTGGAGGGGAGAAAGGGGAAGGGGCTTGCTTGCTTGCTTGCTTGATTGCTTGCTTCTGTAGGGGAGAAGGGGGAAGGGGCTTGCTTGCTTGCTTCTGTAAGGGAGAAGGGGGAAGGGGGCTTGCTTGCTTGCTTGCTTGCTTGCTTCTGTAGGGGAGAAGGGGGAAGGGGCTTGCTTGCTTGCTTCTGTAAGGGAGAAGGGGGAAGGGGGCTTGCTTGCTTGCTTGCTTGCTTCCTTAGGGGAGAAGGGGGAGGGGGCTTGCTTGCTTGCTTGCTTGCTTCCGTAGGGGGAAGGGGGCTTGCTTGCTTGCTTGCTTGCTTCTGTAGGGGAGAAAGGGGAAGGGGCTTGCTTGCTTGCTTGCTTGCTTCCGTAGGGGAGAAGGGGGAAGGGGCTTGCTTGCTTGCTTGCTTGCTTCTGTAGGGGAGAAGGGGGAGGGGGGCTTGCTTGCTTGCTTGCTTGCTTGCTTCTGTAGGGGAGAAGGGGGAAGGGGCTTGCTTGCTTGCTTGCTTCCGTAAGACGTGGATCCCCGTGTCATTGGGGCTCTTGGAGTGAATCGGGAGGGAAAGAGGGAGGGAAAGAGGGAGGGAGGGGCCGCTTGATCTGTTATGGCCAGACGCTTGGATGAGACGCCCTCCGCTTGATCCAGAAGAACACGTACAATAACTTCCACAGTTCGCTTGTTAGAGACGGCGTTGCCAGGCGCACGAGGAGTGCCATGGGCTGTTTCGGGGGTCTCGATGTGACTAATGTATAATTTGGAGTGACCTACAAGTGCGTTCTTTTATCCATTAAGACGTACAAGTGGTTTCTTTCATTCATTAAGACGTACAAGTGGTTTCTTTCATTCATTAAGACGTACAAGTGGTTTCTTTCATTCATTAACACGTACAAGTGGTTTCTTTCATTCATTAAGACGTACAAGTGGTTTCCTTCATTCATTAAGACGTATAAATTATTTCCTTCATTCATTAAGACGTACAAATTATTTCCTTCATTCATTAAGACGTATAAATTATTTCCTTCATTCATTAAGACGTACAAATAATTTCCTTCATTCATTAAGACTTCCAAGTGATTTTCTTCATTCATTAAGACTTCCAAGTGATTTTCTTCATTCATTAAGACGTAGAAATGTACTAAGATGTAGACGGTAGTAGGTCTGTCGAATGTGGACGTAGACGGCGCGTTGGTCCACACACACACACCAATCGTGTGGAAGATGACGTATGTGTGCTTTATAGTGGATAACTACGTTATGATAGTGGATAACTACGTTATGATAGTGGATAACTACGTTAAGATACGACTGAATTGTGGTTTAGGAGTTCGGCGGACACCTGATAGATAGGGAAAGTGGGTTATACACCAGATAGATAGGGAAAGTGGGTTATACACCAGATAGATAGGAAAAGTGGGTTATACACCAGATAGATAGGGAAAGTGGGTTATACACCAGATAGATAGGGAAAGTGGGTTATACACCAGATAGATAGGGAAAGTGGGTTATACACCAGATAGATAGGGAAAGTGGGTTATACACCAGATAGATAGGGAAAGTGGGTTATACACCAGATAGATAGGGAAAGTGGGTTATACACCAGATAGATAGGAAAAGTGGGTTATACACCAGATAGATAGGAAAAGTGGGTTATACACCAGATAGATAGGAAAAGTGGGTTATACACCAGATAGATAGGGAAAGTGGGTTATACACCAGATAGATAGGAAAAGTGGGTTATACACCAGATAGATAGGGAAAGTGGGTTATACACCAGATAGATAGGGAAAGTGGGTTATACACCAGATAGATAGGGAAAGTGGGTTATACACCAGATAGATAGGGAAAGTGGGTTATACACCAGATAGATAGGGAAAGTGGGTTGTAATACATATATGTATAAGAAAATACTTGGTGGAAAAATAGGGGAAATTGGTTGTGATACAAAATATTAAGAAAATACTTGGGGACAAAATAGGGAAAAATTGGTTGTAATACATTATATATATATATATATATATATATATATATATATATATATATATATATATATATAAGAAAATACTCGGGGAAAATTAAGTAAAGTTGGTTGTAATATATATATATATATATATATATATATATATATATATATATATATATATATATATATATATATATATATATATACACATAAGAAAATGCTTGGGAAAAGAACGCATTTGATAGGTATTCCCTTTTGAGGGGATAGGAAAGATGTGGTAATGTCGTCAGTGACAAGATGAATTCGAAAGGAATTTTGAGAAATCGAACAGACTTTTGACCTGTTGGAAGGATAGGCGACCTTTTCATCAAAGACGAGAGTTAATGATATGTTAATGAAGATGGGGGGTTGTGGGTGAGAGGTGGGACCAGTGTGTGTGATGGAGAGATAAAGAGATCCTAAATGTTTAGTCTGTGATGATGGTTTTATCTGCTGAAGGACAGGGAGAGGACAGATAATACAAGACCTGATGGTCTATGACCAGGTTATCTGCTGGAGGACAGTATACATGGGAAGGACAGATAACACAAGACCTGATGGTCTATGACCAGGTTATCTGCTGGAGGACAGTATACATGGGAGAGGACAGATAATACAAGACCTGATGGTCTATGACCAGGTTATCTGCTGGAGGACAGTATACATGGGAGAGGACAGATAACACAAGACCTGATGGTCTATGACCAGGTTATCTGCTGGAGGACAGTATACATGGGAAGGACAGATAACACAAGACCTGATGGTCTGTGACCAGGTTATCTGCTGGAGGACAGTATACATGGGAGAGGACAGATAACACAAGACCTGATGGTCTATGACCAGGTTATCTGCTGGAGGACACTATACATGAGAGAGGACAGATAACAGAAGACCTGATGGTCTGTGACCAGGTTATCTGCTGGAGGACAGTATACATGAGAGAGGACAGATAACAGAAGACCTGATGGTCTGTGACCAGGTTATCTGCTGGAGGACAGTACATGGGAAGGACAGATAACACAAGACCTGATGGTCTATGACCAGGTTATCTGCTGGAGGACAGTATACATGGGAGAGGACAGATAACACAAGACCTGATGGTCTATGACCAGGTTATCTGCTGGAGGACAGTATACATGGGAGAGGACAGATAACACAAGACCTGATGGTCTATGACCAGGTTATCTGCTGGAGGACAGTACATGGGAGAGGACAGATAACACAAGACCTGATGGTCTATGACCAGGTTATCTGCTGGAGGACAGTACATGGGAAGGACAGATAACACAAGACCTGATGGTCTATGACCAGGTTATCTGTTGGAGGACAGTATACATGGGAGAGGACAGATAACACAAGACCTGATGGTCTATGACCAGGTTATCTGCTGGAGGACAGTACATGGGAAGGACAGATAACACAAGACCTGATGGTCTATGACCAGGTTATCTGCTGGAGGACAGTATACATGGGAGAGGACAGATAACACAAGACCTGATGGTCTATGACCAGGTTATCTGCTGGAGGACAGTACATGGGAGAGGACAGATAACACAAGACCTGATGGTCTATGACCAGGTTATCTGCTGGAGGACAGTACATGGGAAGGACAGATAACACAAGACCTGATGGTCTATGACCAGGTTATCTGCTGGAGGACAGTATACATGGGAGAGGACAGATAACACAAGACCTGATGGTCTATGACCAGGTTATCTGCTGGAGGACAGTACATGGGAAGGACAGATAACACAAGACCTGATGGTCTATGACCAGGTTATCTGCTGGAGGACAGTATACATGGGAGAGGACAGATAACACAAGACCTGATGGTCTATGACCAGGTTATCTGCTGGAGGACAGTATACATGGGAGAGGACAGATGATACAAGACCTGATGGTCTATGACCAGGTTATCTGCTGGAGGACAGTATACATGGGAGAGGACAGATAACACAAGACCTGATGGTCTATGACCAGGTTATCTGCTGGAGGACAGTATACATGGGAGAGGACAGATAACACAAGACCTGATGGTCTATGACCAGGTTATCTGCTGGAGGACAGTACATGAGAAGGACAGATAACACAAGACCTGATGGTCTATGACCAGGTTATCTGCTGGAGGACAGTACATGGGAAGGACAGATAACACAAGACCTGATGGTCTATGACCAGGTTATCTGCTGGAGGACAGTATACATGGGAGAGGACAGATAACACAAGACCTGATGGTCTATGACCAGGTTATCTGCTGGAGGACAGTATACATGGGAAGGAGAGATAACACAAGACCTGATGGTCTATGACCAGGTTATCTGCTGGAGGACAGTACATGGGAGAGGACAGATAACACAAGACCTGATGGTCTGTGACCAGGTTATCTGCTGGAGGACAGTATACATGGGAGAGGACAGATAACACAAGACCTGATGGTCTATGACCAGGTTATCTGCTGGAGGACAGTATACATGGGAAGGACAGATAACACAAGACCTGATGGTCTATGACCAGGTTATCTGCTGGAGGACAGTATACATGGGAGAGGACAGATAACACAAGACCTGATGGTCTTTGAAGTTATGTAGATGAACACAGGATAGCAATACACAAGGCTCCTTCTTAACCAATCACTATGGGTAGATTGGAGTCAGGATGGTATAGTAAGTAGATAGCTAGTTTTATGTCACTGTATTAGTGTGAAGATGCTGTGATAAAGACCAGGTTCAAAATTGCTTTGAAATACCTGTGACATCAGATCCTGTTGTGATATGGATGTTAGAGACAGACAGACACAGACACAAGCAGTAATTGCACCATTATACAAAAGTAAAACTCAGCCATTCAAAAAACGCCTCTCCCACACCCACACCCCACACTACAAAAAGCGAATCAAGCCACTGGATATGAACGCCCCACTCCACCTCCTCCTCCCACCTTAAAAAGAGTGGACGCAACCGCAGGAATCGAACCCAGCCACTAAAAGAACGACGCCCACCAGCACCTCATCACAAAAAAAGTGAATCGAGCCACTGAAAGTAAAGGCCCCACCACGCCCTCCACCCCAACCTCCCACTGCAAAAAAGAAAAAAAAAAAGTGGACGCAACCACAGGAATCGAACCCAGCCACTAAAAGAACGCCGCCCACACCACATCACAAATAGCGAATCAAGCCACTGGAAGTAAACGCCACCCACCCCACCCCACCCCACCTCACCCAACACACCTCACCTAACACACCCCCACCCACCCCACCTTTCCCAACGCCCCCCCCCCCCCAAAAAAAAAATGGGAAAAAAAGATGAACCGAGCCACCACAATATAACTGTCTCCCAGCGGCCTCCAGGCAATTACTCGCCCGGACAAAAATGAGTTTTCTTCCGCGTGATAGCACAGGAGGAGAGATCAGGACCCCCCCCCCCCCGGCCCGGCGTCTGTTCGCGGTGTGGGGAACATATACGCCTTTTTTGGTCTCCTGTTTCACCTTCAAACTATACGTGTTTCTTGCGCTATATAAGACCTTTATATATATATATATATATATATATATATATATATATATATATATATATATATATATATATATATATATATATTCCTATGAGTCCACGGGGAAAAATGAAACACGAAAAGTTCCCAAGTGCACTTTCGTGTAATAATCACATCATCAGGGGAGACATAAGAGAGAGATGTAACAAAATTGTGATCCTTTCCACCAACATATATATATATATATATATATATATATATATATATATATATATATATATATATATATATATATATATTATAATCTGGTGTTTTGTTAAGGTTTTGAAATTGAGGTACTTCCTTCTAATTAAGTCTGAGTCATTTAGAAAAATGTATTCTAGTATTCGTGTTCTTAGAGATAAGAATACGATGTGATATATCTTTTTCATCGTTAGATTATCTGTTATCTATTGATCTAGTGTGTTATCTATCGTCGCAAAGGGGAAAGCCTCTCCGCCCCTCCCTCTCCTCTACCCCAACCCCCCTCCTCCCCTAGTCCTCCACCAACGCTAACAGGCCTTTCCCCTCCCGTCCTCCCCCCCCCTTCCCCACCATCACCATCCTCCTCCTCCCCTTCCCTTCCCCTCTCCCCCCCTCCCTCCCCCCCAGACGGAGGCGGGAAAGTCGTCCCCCCCAACCCCCCAACCCCCCAACCCGGAAAAGCAAATTTCCCTCTGTGTGTGTGTGTGTGTGTGTGTGTGTGTGTGTCATCTTTCCCGGACAGGAGGCAAGCTTTCCATCTCGTCTTTTGAACGATCCAACTTTGTGGGAAGGGAAGGAAGGGAGAGTCTCTCTCTCTCTCTCTCTCTCTCTCTCTCTCTCTCTCTCTCTCTCTCTCTCTCTCTCTCTCTCTCTCTCTCTCTCTCTCTCCAGCAAGTGCCTCAACTCTACACAAAGGCCTCCTCTTCTCTCCTTCCCCCCTCCTTCCCCTCCCTTTCCACCCCCTCTCAACCACCACCACACCACACCCCCTTCATTTACCCATCCTCCCCTCATCCCACCCTTCTAACAACTTGCCTCCCACACCATATATTCTTAATACCTTCCACAGAGCATCTCTATCAACTCTATCATATGCCTTCTCCAGATCCATAAATGCTACATACAAATCCATTTGCTTTTCTAAGTATTTCCCACATACCCCTTTCCTCCTCCCTTCCCCCTTTCCTTTTGGCTTGCGTGGAGAACGCAAGAAGGGGGTGGAGGGGAAGGGGGGAGGGGTGTGCCACATACTTTTGAGTACGTAACTATATACTTTTAACCGGTATCGTGGAGTTTATATGTAGATACATCGCGGTCGAATTTGCATAGCTACTTTGAGATTTGGCAATCCCGTTCAAGTCCATATATATATATATATATACATTATGTATATATTCACATTTGTGTATTCATTTTTTTTTTTTCTATGTTCTTTTAAAGTCTATTAAGAAAGTTTTGGGGATTGGTTGCGCTGACGAGCCAGTGAAAACACCCAACACGCTTCTGGCGTTTTCAATTGGCTGTGCCCAAATTCGCTGTCTACCCGATGGAAAATGCGGTACGATTGTGATGTTCGTCTCCTGTGTGTGTGTGGATATCTGGGTGGTTTAAACCCATCCACTTCCCTCCCTCCCTCCCTTCACGCACTCCTCCACCTCGTATATCTCCCACCCACACACTCTACCCTTTTCTCTCCTACACACCCCACACACGCACACTCTCTCCCACCCACACACACACTGTCCTTCACCCTACACACACACACACTCAAACACACACACACCACGCACTCCTCCAGCCAGTACATCTCCCACCCACACACACTGTCCCTCCCCCTACACACACACACACACACACACACACACACACACCCAATACATCTCCCACCCACACACTCTATCCCTCCCCCTACACACACACACCCACACACACCCCTCCAGCTAATACATCTCCCACCCGCACACTCTATCCTTCCCCCTACACACACACACACACACACACACACTCCTCCAGCCAATACATCTCCCACCCACACACACTACCCCTCCCCCTACACATACACACACACACACACACACACACACACACTCCTCCAGCCAATACATCTCCCACCCACACACACTACCCCTCCCCCTACACACACACACACACACACACTCACTCCTCCAGCCAATACATCTCCCACCCACACACACTACCCCTCCCCCTACACACACACACACACACACACGCACACACACACACACGCACTCCTCCAGCCAATACATCTCCCACCCACACACACTACCCCTCCCCCTACACACACACACACACACACACTCACTCCTCCAGCCAATACATCTCCCACCCACACACACTACCCCTCCCCCTACACACACACACACACACACACACACACACACACACACACGCACTCCTCCAGCCAATACATCTCCCACCCACACACTCTACCCTTCCCTCCCCCCCCTCCCGCCCCCTACACCCCACAAGCACTTCTCCAGCCAATACATCATCACCCACACACTACCCCCCCCACCACACCACACCCCCTACGCACTCTTCTAACCAGTACTGCCTCAGCTTCCCCCCCCCCCCCCAACACACACACACACACACACACACACACACACTACCCTCTCACCACACCACACCCCCTACGCACTCTTCTAACCAGTACTGCCTCACCTTCCCCCCCAACACACACACACACACACACACACACACACACACACACACACACACACACACACACACACACACACTAAGCCATCTACGCCAACATTCGGTACGCACTTGTCTGGCGTAAGCCGGGGCTGATCTCGATAAATGACTTAACAAATAAAAACTTCGCTAATCCTCTGCATATTAGCGAGCTGGACGCTTAATTGCTGTTTGTGATGATTATTCTTGATGTGCGCTTGGTAGGGTGAGAGAGAGAGAGAGAGAGAGAGAGAGAGAGAGAGAGAGAGAGAGAGAGAGAGAGTGTGTGTGTGTGTGAGTGAGTGAAGAGAAAGTGTGAGTGAGAGAGGAAGAGAGGGAGAGAGAGTGAGTGAGAGGGAGTGAGAGAGTGAGTGAGTGAGAGGGAGAGAGAGAGAGAGAGAGAGAGAGAGAGAGAGAGAGAGAGAGAGAGAGAGAGAGAGAGAGAATGATAATTAATGTTTAATAATGATAATATTATTAGTTGATGATAAATGCTTTATTACATGTAGTGTTTGATTATTATTTGTGTGTTATGATGGAGCCGGTTTGTTGATGTGTACTGCGTCCTAAGCTTATGTATACATGCGAATGTATATGTCAGGTGTGTGTGGTGTATATGTAGTCTCAAGCTTGCGTATACATACATACGCATACGCCAGGTGTGTGTGTGTGTGTGTGTGTGTGGGTGGTGTATATGTACCATGTCTTAACCTTATGTATACATACATATAAATACATCCGCCAGGTGTATGGTGTATATCATGTATTAAGCTTATGTATACTTACATATACATACACCAGGTGTGTGTAATGTAAATGTGCCATGTTTCAAGCCTATGTATACACATATACGCACACGCCAGGTGTGTGTGGCATATATGTACCGTGTATTAAGCTAATGTGTATACATATATCAACACTCCAGGTGTATGTGGTATATATATGTACCATGAATTAAGCTTATGTATATACTCGTATGTACACGCCAGGTGTACGTGGTATATATGTACCATGAATTAAGCTTATGTATATACTCGTATGTACACGCCAGGTGTACGTGGTATATATGTACCATGAATTAAGCTTATGTATATACTCGTATGTACACTCCAGGTGTACGTGGTATATATGTACCATGAATTAAGCTTATGTATATACTCGTATGTACACTCCAGGAGTACGTGGTATATATGTACCATGAATTAAGCTTATGTATATACTCGTATGTACACGCCAGGTGTATGTGGTATATGTGTACCATGTCTTGACCTTATGTGTACACATATCTACACACGCCAGGTGTGTGTGTGTGTGTGTGTGTGTACCAGTAAGTATAATGATACAGTAAAAAGTCTACGTTTTAGTTTTTTTTTAATTTTTTTTAATTGCGCCTTTGTTGTTTAAGATAATTAGGGTCATTAGATGAACTGTAATTACCCTCCCCCCCCAAAAAAAAAGGGAGATGATTATATTGTAATTATTATGAGTAGGTAAGCTTTTAAATGGTTCCATGATAGACGAATAATTTCTTGGCCAGTGAGAAAGATGCCCTCGTAGAAAATGGGGAAACGGTTTTGATAATCTTTGATAGTAGAAAATGGGAAACGGTTTTGATAGTAGAAAATGGCGAAGCAATTTTGATGATCTTTGAAGGTAGAAAATGGGAAACAGTTTTGAAAATCTTTCATAGTAGAAAATGGGAAATGGTTTTAATAATCTTTGATAGTAGAAAATGGGAAACATTTGATAATCTTTGATAGTAGAAAATGGGAAAGAGTTTTGATAATCTTTGATACTAGAAAATGAGAAATGGTTTTGATAATCTTTGATTGTAGAGAATGGGAAACATTTGATAATTTTTGATAGTAGAAAATGGGAAGCAGTTTTGATAATCTTTGAAAATAGAAAAGGGAAAGTTTTGATTATCTTTGATAGTAGAAAATGGGAAAGAGTTTTGATAATCTTTAATATTAGAAAATGGGAAACAGTTTTGATAATCTTTGATAGAAGAACATAGGAAACGGTCTTGATAATCAGTGATAGAAAATGGGAAACAGTTTTGATAATCTTTGATAGAAGAACATAGGAAACGGTCTTGATTATCAGTGATAGAAAATGGGAAACAGTTTGGATGTGAAGATTATCAGATTATTAAAGTTTGCTCATTGAATGTGGCGTGATTATTACCGTGAGAACCAATGCTGTGAATTTATGTATGTAATTATGACGTAAATGATGGATTATATTTAGATTATATTGAGTAATGTAATCTTGTCGCTATGAGTAATATTCTGACGACCTTGTTGAGCACTGAGACGGTACGACCCTTGGGTACTGAGACGGTACGACCCTTGGGTACTGAGATGGTACGACCCTTGAGCACTGAGACGGTACGACCCTTGGGTACTGAGACTGTACGACCCTTGGGCACTGAGACGGTACGACCCTTGGGCACTGAGACGGTACGACCCTTGAGCATTGAGACGGTACGACCCTTGAGCACTGACACGGTACGACCCTTGAGCACTGAGACGGTACGACCCTTGAGTACTAAGACGGTACGACCCTTGAGCACTGAGACGGTACGACCCTTGAGCACTGAGACAGTACACACGACCCTTGAGCACTGAGACAGTACACACGACCCTTGGGTACTGAGACGGTACGACCCTTGGGTACTGAGACGGTACGACCCTTGGGTACTGAGACGGTACGACCCTTGAGCACTGAGACGGTACGACCCTTGAGTATTGAGACGGTACGACCCTTGAGTAATGAGACGGTACGACCCTTGAGCACGACGGTACGACCCTTGAGTACTGAGACGGTACGACCCTTGAGTAATGAGACGGTACGACCCTTGAGCACGATGGTACGACCCTTGAGCACGACGGTACGACCCTTGAGCACGACGGTACGACCCCTGAGCACGACGATACGACCCTTGAGCACCACATACGACCCTTGAACACCACATACGACGTTTGAACACCACATACGACCCTTGAACACCACATACGACCCTTGAACACGACATACGACCCCTGAGCACCCACGGTACGACCTCCGGATAAAGTATAGAACAAATATATATCACTGTCGCCCTCCCACGACAAAGATGGCTGGGCAACTCCGGTTAACAACATGGTTTCCGGATTAAAAGACGACATTTCTCCCGACTCCCGTCCGGATAAAAAGAGGAGGAGGATGGAAGGGTCCGGATAACCGAGGGGGGAATTTCCCCGGCCCGGAGACCGGCACTGTATGACTGATTACAAGCGGACTTCATTAGTATCTCGTCCTCAGCTAAGCTTAATTAGCGATCCTTAATAACCCAAGCCTGGGGGATATTTGTGTAAGGGCCCTCCTGATTGGCTGCACCCGTTTGGAAGCGGAGTTTTGACTGGCTGAGGAGGAAGGGCAGTTCATATTGGCCGGTTGGCCTTCATTGAAGGGACGTGATTGGCCGGGTGTTTCCCACGTCGTGATCCGTGATTGGTGGAAGTGTAAGAGCGCCTACGATTGGTGGAAGTGTAAGAGCGTCTGTGATTGGTGGAAGTGTAAGAGCGTCTGTGATTGGTGGAAGTGTAAGAGCGCCTGTGATTGGTGGAAGTGTAAGAGCGCCTGTGATTGGTGGGAGTGTAAGAGCGCCCGTGATTGGTGGAAGTGTAAGAGCGCCTGTGATTGGTGGAAGTGTAAGAGCGCTTGTGATTGGTGGAAGTGTAAGAGCGCCTGTGATTGGTGGAAGTGTAAGAGCGCTTGTGATTGGTGGAAGTGTAAGAGCGCCTGTGATTGGTGGGAGTGTAAGAGCGCCTGTGATTCGTGGGAGTGTAAGAGCGCCTGTGATTGGTGGAAGTGTAAGAGCGCCTGTGATTGGTGGAAGTGTAAGAGCGTCTGTGATTGGTGGAAGTGTAAGAGCGCCTGTGATTGGTGGAAGTGTAAGAGCGCCTGTGATTGGTGGAAGTGTAAGAGCGCCTGTGATTGGTGGAAGTGTAAGAGCGCCTGTGATTGGTGGAAGTGTAAGAGCGTCTGTGATTGGTGGAAGTGTAAGAACGCCTGTGATTGGTGGAAGTGTAAGCGCGCCTGTGATTGGTGGAAGTGTAAGAGCGTCTGTGATTGGTGGAAGTGTAAGAGCGTCTGTGATTGGTGGAAGTGTAAGAGCGCCCGTGATTGGTTGGGTACGATGAGCGAAGGGTTTTATCCAATGGCTAACGAGCAACACCTCGTTAATCAATGCTTGATTTTGATTGGTCGAGGAACAAGCCCATCTTATAATCATTTTTTAGTGTGAGAATATTAATAGACTGGTCGATAGACAGATGATGATAATCGTCTATATTAATCAAGTCTCAATGATTGGTTGATGATTAGAATGGTGATCGGAGAGAGAGAGAGAGAGAGAGAGAGAGAGAGAGAGAGAGAGAGAGAGATGCTCCTCTGATTGGGTGGGGGTGGGAATAAGATTAGGAAAGCGATTGGCTGCGATTGTAAAATCAGTCCTAATTACTCGCTCAAGGGTGAGTAATATGGATATTGATTAATGATTAATGAGTTATCTCTGTGATCGGCCCCAGGGCGAGATCTCACTGTGTTATCCTACGTCTCTACATAGCTTTTGGCTTAACAGTGTCTATAACTCACAAGTGCTATGTTATAGATATAGGAATATACCAGTGTCTATAACTCACAAATGCTATGTTATAGATATAGGAATATACCAGTGTCTATAACTCACAAATGCTATGTTATAGATATAGGAATATACCAGTGTCTATAACTCACAAATGCTATGTTATAGATATAGGAATATACCAGTGTCTATAACTCACAAGTTCTATGTTATAGATATAGAAATATACCAGTGTCTATAACTCACAAGTGCTATGTTATAGATACAGAAATATACCAGTGTCTATAACTCACAAGTGCTATGTTATAGATAGGAATATACCAGTGTCTATAACTCACAAGTGCTATGTTATAGATAGGAATATACCAGTGTCTATAACTCACAAGTGCTATGTTATAGATACAGAAATATACCAGTGTCTATAACTCACAAGTGCTATGTTATAGATACAGAAATATACCAGTGTCTATAACTCACAAGTGCTATGTTATAGATAGGAATATACCAGTGTCTATAACTCACAAGTGCTATGTTATAGATGGGAATATACCAGTGTCTATAACTCACAAGTGCTATGTTATAGGTATAGAAATATACCAGTGTGTATAACTCACAAGTGCTATGTTATAGATAGGAATATACCAGTGTCTGTAACTCACAAGTGCTATGTTATAGATAGGAATATACCAGTGTCTATAACTCACAAATGCTATGATATAGATATAGGAATATACCAGTGTCTATAACTCACAAGTGCTATGTTATAGAGAAATATACCAG
>NC_092285.1:10264080-10279080 GCF_036320965.1 Panulirus ornatus
TCTGTTGGGGATGAGAGAGCTTGGGAAGTGAGTCAGTTGTTGTTCGCTGATGATACAGCGCTGGTGGCGGATTCATGTGAGAAACTGCAGAAGCTGGTGACGGAGTTTGGTAAAGTGTGTGGAAGAAGAAAGTTAAGAGTAAATGTGAATAAGAGCAAGGTTATTAGGTACAGTAGGGTTGAGGGTCAAGTCAATTGGGAGGTGAGTTTGAATGGTGAAAAACTGGAGGAAGTGAAGTGTTTTAGATATCTGGGAGTGGATCTGTCAGCGGATGGAACCATGGAAGCGGAAGTGGATCATAGGGTGGGGGAGGGGGCGAAAATTTTGGGAGCCTTGAAAAATGTGTGGAAGTCGAGAACATTATCCCGGAAAGCAAAAATGGGTATGTTTGAAGGAATAGTAGTTCCAACAATGTTGTATGGTTGCGAGGCGTGGGCTATGGATAGAGTTGTGCGCAGGAGGATGGATGTGCTGGAAATGAGATGTTTGAGGACAATGTGTGGTGTGAGGTGGTTTGATCGAGTAAGTAACGTAAGGGTAAGAGAGATGTGTGGAAATAAAAAGAGCGTGGTTGAGAGAGCAGAAGAGGGTGTTTTGAAATGGTTTGGTCACATGGAGAGAATGAGTGAGGAAAGATTGACCAAGAGGATATATGTGTCGGAGGTGGAGGGAACGAGGAGAAGAGGGAGACCAAATTGGAGGTGGAAAGATGGAGTGAAAAGGATTTTGTGTGATCGGGGCCTGAACATGCAGGAGGGTGAAAGGAGGGCAAGGAATAGAGTGAATTGGAGCGATGTGGTATACAGGGGTTGACGTGCTGTCAGTGGATTGAATCAAGGCATGTGAAGCGTCTGGGGTAAACCATGGAAAGCTGTGTAGGTATGTATATTTCCGTGTGTGGACGTGTGTATGTACATGTGTATGGGGGGGGGGTTGGGCCATTTCTTTCGTCTGTTTCCTTGCGCTACCTCGCAAACGCGGGAGACAGCGACAAAGTATAAAAAAAAAAAAAAAAATTGATTAGATATATCTTTGGATATAGTGAAGATATTGATTGGATATATCTTTGTATATAGTGAAGATATGGATTGGATATATCTTTGTATATAGTGAAGATATGGATTGGATATATCTTTGTGTAACGTCATAAGTGATTGGCTAGTCGTGGAATGGAACGAGGAATTACTTATAAATTGTTAAGTTAATTCCTGTGAGCGTTGTAGGGTAAAGTGACGCTTTAAGTAACTCGTATACAAGTAAGTAACATTATAAGTAATTGGTTGTTGAGGGAACAGAGCTGTAAGCTACTTATAAATTTTATAATTTGTTATAAGTGGTATATATGCGATAAAGTGTCTTTAAAAGTAACTAGATGTTGATGGGCAGATTTATAAGTTACTTATATATCGTTAAGTTGATACTTACAAGGGAACACCATTGAATAGGTAGCATTTGATGGGACTAAAGTGTAAGTTACTTATAAAGTACTTGTAGTTTGTCGCTGGTGGGCTGTAAAGTGCCTATGTTATTGCTGTAAGTGAGTACAAAACTGGATGCTGTATTCTAATCTCCCCGAACCCCTGTAAGATACAGTCGACCCGCTGTAAGATACAGTCGACACGCTGTAAGATAACAGTCGACCCGCTGTAAGATAACAGTCGACCCGCTGTAAGATAACAGTCGACCCGCTGTAAGATAACAGTCGACCCACTGTAAGATAACAGTCGACCCGCTGTAAGATAACAGTCGACCCGCTGTAAGATACAGTCGACCCGCTGTGAGATACAGTCGACACGCTGTAAGATAACAGTCGACCCGCTGTAAGATACAGTCGACACGCTGTAAGATACAGTCGACCCGCTGTAAGATACAGTCGACACGCTGTAAGATACAGTCGACCCGCTGTAAGATACAGTCGACCCGCTGTAAGATAACAGTCGACCCGCTGTAAGATAACAGTCGACCCGCTGTAAGGGAACAGTCGACCCGCTGTAAGATAACAGTCGACCCGCTGTAAGATACAGTCGACACGCTGTAAGATACAGTCGACCCGCTGTAAGATAACAGTCGACCCGCTGTAAGATAACAGTCGACCCGCTGTAAGATAACAGTCGACCCGCTGTAAGATAACAGTCGACCCGCTGTAAGGGAACAGGAAGGGGTGTTAAAAGCTTGGCACTTGGGGGGGGGGGGCGCAGGAATCTGAGAGAGAGAGAGAGAGAGAGAGAGAGAGAGACAGCGAGAGAGAGAGAGAGAGAGAGAGAGAGAGAGAGAGAGACAGAGAGACAGAGAGAGAGAGAGAGAGAGAGAGAGAGAGAGAGAGAGGTGGTTCCCCCCTCCTCCCCTCCCTCCTCCCTCCTCTCCCTCTGGGAGAGGCGTGGGAGAGGAAGGGTTCATCTCTGGGGGGAGGGGAGAGAGAGAGCCTGTAACTCCTCGCCCCCCATGATCAGGGGGGGGCGTGACTGACGCAGACGACCCGATGTGGGTGTTATCATCCGATAGATGTCTGGGGAGGGGGGGATGGATGAGTGGAGGTGGGGGAGGCGAGGAGGTTTCTCTGGGGGACGTGGATGAGTAGGGGGAGGTGGATGACAGGCACTATAGCCACCCGAGTGTAGGCTGGGCGGGGGGGGGTATGGGGGGGCTGTCTTGGCAGAAGTGGATGACCTGAGAAAGTGGGGGAGGTGGATGACCTGGGAGGAAGTGGATGACAACGGGCATTGTAGCCACACGGGTGTAGAGGGGTAAGTGGAGGGGGGCCTCTCTCTTGGCAGAAGTGGATGACCTGGGAGTAAGTGGATGAAAGTAGGATGACGGGAGGATGAGAGGTGTGTGCTCTGGATGACAGGTCAGTGGTGGACGTGGGTGGATGACGGTCACACCTTTAGGGAGTGTGGGTGATGGGGGGTAGAGTAGTATGGATGACGAAGTGTGTTTAGGATAGGGTTGGATGACATCTTCACCCCCCCAGTGGATGACCAGCCACACCCTGGTTGAGACCTGGATGAGTAATAATAATACTCATGAGTCATCACAGATGAGTCTGGATGAAGAGATGGATGACATGTACACTAGTGTGTGAGTACATATGGGGGGGAGGGGGGAAGATAATGTACATATGTACACATGGATGAAACCTTATCAGATTATCAATTTGTCTGGTTATCAACTTGTTTGGTTATCAATTTGTCTGGTTATCAACTTGTTTGGTTATCAACTTGTCTGGTTATCAATTTGTTTGGTTATCAATTTGTTTGGTTATCAACTTGTTTGGTTATCAACTTGTCTGGTTATCAATTTGTTTGGTTATCAATTTGTCTGGTTATCAACTTGTTTGGTTATCAACTTGTTTGGTTATCAATTTGTCTGGTTATCAACTTGTTTGGTTATCAACTTGTCTGGTTATCAATTTGTTTGGTTATCAACTTGTCTGGTTATCAATTTGTTTGGTTATCAACTTGTCTGGTTATCAATTTGTTTGGTTATCAACTTGTCTGGTTATCAATTTGTCTGGTTATCATTTTGTCTGGTTATCAATTTGTCTGGTTATCAACTTGTCTGGTTATCATTTTGTCTGGTTATCAATTTGTCTGGTTATCAACTTGTCTGGTTATCAATTTGTCTGGTTATCAACTTGTTTGGTTATCAACTTGTCTGGTTATCATTTTGTCTGGTTATCAATTTGTCTGATTATCAACTTGTTTGGTTATCAATTTGTCTGGTTATCAACTTGTTTGGTTATCAACTTGTCTGGTTATCATTTTGATATGATGCTTTGCCCCCCCTCTCCCCCCCCTCCCCATCTGTGAGAGGTACTGTGGCTCTCCTTGCCTTGCTAACCATGAAGGGAGAGGGAGAGTGATAGAGGGAGAGTGAGAGTGGTGGTGGTAGGGAGAGGGAGAGTGGTAGGGAGAGGGAGAGTGAGAGTGGCGGTGGTAGGACAAGGGAGAGTGAGAGGTTGGTGGTAGGTCGAGGGAGAGTGAGAGTGGTGGTGACAGGGAGAGTGAGAGTGGTGGTGATAGGGAGAGTGAGAGTGGTGGTGTTAGGGAGAGTGAGAGTGGTGGTGTTAGGGAGAGAGAGAGTGGTGGTGTTAGGGAGAGTGAGAGTGGTGGTGTTAGGGAGAGTGAGAGTGGTGGTGGTAGGGAGAGAGAGAGTGGTGGTGGTAGGGAGAGTGAGAGTGGTGGTGATAGGGAGAGTGAGAGTGGTGGTGGTAGGGAGAGTGAGAGTGGTGGTGGTAGGGAGAGTGAGTGGTGGTGGTAGGGAGAGTGAGAGTGGTAGTGGTAGGACAAGGGAGAGTGAGAGTAGTTGGTGGTAGGGAGAGAGAGAGAGAGAGGCGCAGCGGTGCGTTCGATGGCTCCTCACTTATAAAAAATGGGATTTCGAGTTTAAATATGATGGTTGGTTCATAGGGGTACTTAACTAAATACTTATGAGAGATTAAAGTTGATAAGAGAGATTAAAACTGATAAGGAGATAAGGTGGGAAGGGGGGCCGGGCCCATGTCTCTCCAGGGGCGTTGCATCTGGGTTGATAAGAGCGGCTTTTGAAGGTCGAAGAGGCATCGAAAATTTCTGGTCGATAGGGTAGGAAGAAAAGAAAACGTGGTATAGAAAATGGGAAGCAGCTGGTTGATAGGGTAGGAAGAAGAAAAGAAAAACGTATTATAGAAAATGGGAAGCAGCTGGTTGATAGGGTAGGAAGAAAAAAAAAAGAAAAACGTATTATAGAAAATGGGAAGCAGCTGGTTGATAGGGTAGGAAGAAAATGAGAAAAACGTATTATAGAAAATGGGAAGCAGCTGGTTGATAGGGTAGGAAGAAGAAAAGAAAAATGTATTATAGAAAATGGGAAGCAGCTGGTTGATAGGGTAGGAAGAAGAAAAAAAGAAAAACATTGTAGAAAATGGGAAGCAGCTGGTTGATAGGGTAGGAAGAAAATAAGAAAAACGTATTATAGAAAATGGGAAGCACCTGGTCGATAGGGTAAGAAGGAAAAAAGAAAAACGTATTGTAGAAAATGGGAAGCAGCTGGTTGATAGGGTAGGAAGAAGAAAAAAAGAAAAAACGTGTTATAGAAAATGGGAAGCAGCTGGTTGAAAATGTGATTGGGAAATCTTTTTTTTTTTTTTTTGATAGAAGACATTCTATCAAAGATGAGGAGGAAGGCTTTGTGATGGAAGGGGTCAGATGAAAAAGATGAGAGAGAATTTAGATTTTTATATTCAATTTTAGATTTTTATTTATGCGTTTATTGATGGAGTTTTTTTTCCTTTATCAAAAATAATTTTTTGGGGGGATGTATGAAGGGATTTATGCGTAGTGGTAAAAAGGATGTATGGATATGGTTGTCGACCCCACGAAAATTCGAAAATAAGATGAAAAGAATCTTAGAAAGTGGGAAGAGGTCCATTTTCAAGGAGAGAATCTTAGAAAATGGGAAGAGGTCCATTTTCAAGGAAAAGAATCTTAGAAAATGGGAAGAGGTCCATTTTCAAGGAAAAGAATCTTGGAAAATTGGAAGAGGTCCATTTTCAAGGAAAGAATCTTAGAAAATGGGAAGACGTCCATTTTCAAGTAAAAGAATCTTAGAAAATGGGAAGAGGTTCATTTTCAAGAAAAAAAATCTTCGAAAATGGGAAGTGATCCATTTTTTTTAAAACTGATGCAATACAGGAGGGAGATCATGTTACTCCTTCGCTCTGTAGACAAAGAAACAGACAGGAAACAGACCTTCAATTTTTACCCTTTTTATATTTTAAAAATTTTTTAATGCTAATGTGTAATTAAGACGGGAGAGAGAGAGACCTGTCATTTTTTTACCCTTTTTAAATTTTAAGCTAAATTTTTAAATTCTAATATGAAAATAATCTTCGGCGTTTTGTCGTAAATTTATTAATTTTTTTTTATCCTGTACGTTTAAATTTTACCCTTTTTAAATTTTAAGCTAGATTTTTAAATTCTAATATGAAATTAATCTTCGGCGTTTTGTCGTAAATTTATTAATTTTTTTAATCCTGTACGTTTTTTTTTTTTTTTTTTTTTAATTTTCCAAAAGAAGGAACAGAGAAGGGGGCCAGGTGAGGATATTCCCTCAGAGGCCCAGCCCTCTGTTCTTAACGCTAACTTGGTGACACGGGAAATGGCGAATAGCTTGAAAGAAAAAAGAAAACGTTTAAATTTCTGTTTTGAACGAAGAAATGATAAGTGTTTGGTTCGGCCAACATACATTATCCTAAATTACCATTAAACATCAAGGACCCGTAAATTTGGCACTGTTGAGACATGACTTTCGTGTGATATAAATTTAGCGCCGATCTTTTGGCCCTTTATTTTTGCGCGAATTTGCATCTGTTTTGCATAATCGCCTCTTGTGATACAGAGCTGAGGTGGTGATATGGAAAGATGTATTGACCCCCTTGTTAGACAGAAGTATTGAAGTGGCTTGTGAACATGTATTGACCCCCTTGTGATACAGAAGTATTGATGTGTTTTGTGAACATGTATTGATCCCCTTGTGATACAGAAGTATTGAAGTGTTTTGTGAACATGTATTGACCCTCTTGTGATACAGAGCCGAGGTGGTGATATGTAAACATGTATTGACCCTCTTGTGATACAGAGCTGGGGTGGTGGTATGTAAACACGTATTGACTCCCTTGTGATACAGAAGTATTGAAGTGTTTTGTGAACGCGTATTGACCCCCTTGTGATACAGAAGTATTGTAGTGTTTTGTGAACATGTATTGACCCCCTTGTGATACAGAAGTATTGAAGTGTTTTGTGAACGCGTATTGACCCCCTTGTGATACAGAAGTATTGAAGTGTTTTGTGAACGCGTATTGACCCCCTTGTGATACAGAAGTATTGTAGTGTTTTGTGAACATGTATTGACCCCCTTGTGATACAGAAGTATTGAAGTGTTTTGTGAACGCGTATTGACCCCCTTGTGATACAGAAGTATTGTAGTGTTTTGTGAACATGTATTGACCCCCTTGTGATACAGAAGTATTGAATTGGTTTGTGAACACGTATCGACTCCCTTGAGACAGAAGTATTGAAGTGTTTTGTGAACATGTATTGACCCCCTTGTGATACAGAAGTATTGAAGTGGTTTGTGAACACGTATTGACCCCCTTGTGATACAGAAGTATTGAAGTGGTTTGTGAACACGTATTGACCCTCTTGTGATACAGAAGTATTGAAGTGTTTTGTGAACATGTATTGACCCCCTTGTGATACAGAAGTATTGAAGTGGTTTGTGAACATGTATTGACCCCCTTGTGATACAGAAGTATTGAAGTGGTTTGTGAACACGTATTGACCCCCTTGTGATACAGAAGTATTGAAGTGTTTTGTGAACACGTATTGACCCCCTTGTGATACAGAAGTATTGAAGTGGTTTGTGAACACGTATTGACCCCCTTGTGATACAGAAGTATTGAAGTGGTTTGTGAACACGTATTGACCCCTTTTAATACAAAATAACTTAGTGTTTATGGAAGAGATATTGTGAAATGTATTCGTATTGTGAATTTGATAAATATTGATTCTTCGAGTCGGTAAATGATAAATGTGTTTTTCGTGTGAATTATTTATTTGGTTACTACTACGTGTGAGTAAACAGAGGGAGGGTATTTGAGCCCATCATAAATGTTAGTTATTAGTTACTGTTGATGGAGAAGTTCAAAATTCTTCGTGTAATAAATGAATGATGAATGATAAATGAATGATGAGTATTGGTTATTCACCGCTAGTGAGTAAATATGTATTATGGCATCTTGTCTTTGTGGTGAAATCATAGATTTACTTTTTTTTCTTTCTCTTTTTTGTCACTGTTGCGTAAAGAATAGAATTCATGCCCCCTAACTGAGCCCCGTCTATCTCCGAAATCCTTCTATCTATCGCCATCCGTGTTGGTAATGTGTGTGTGTGTGTGTGTGGCTATGCCTTAATCAGCGCTTGTGTGTGGGGGGAGGGGGTGGGGGGTTGTCCCTTTTAATCAAGGCTTGGTTGTGGGGTGTGGGGGGGAAGGGGAGTTGGTTGATGTCCCTTTTAATCAGGGCTTTGGGTGGGGGGAGTGGGGGGGAAATGTCCCTTTTAATCAGGGCTTGGTGTGTGGGGTGTGTCCCTTTAACCCAAGGTTTAGGGGGGGTGTGTCCCTTTAATTGTGGATGGGGGGTGGGTTGGTGTATCCCCTTAATCAGGGCTTGTGAGGGGAGGGGAAATGGTGTATCCCCTTAATCAGGGCTTGTGGGAGGGGGAGGGGAAATGGTGTATCCCCTTAATCAGGGGTTAGGTGGGGGAATTGGTGTGTCCCCTTAATCAGGGGTTAGGTGGGGGAATTGGTGTGTCCCCTTAATCAGGGCTTGTGAGGGGGGGGAATCGATGTATCCCCTTAATCAGGGCTTGTAAGGGGGGGGAATCTGTGTATCCCCTTAATCAGGGCTTGTGGGAGGGGGAGGGGAATTGATGTATCCCCTTAATCAGGGCTTGTGAGGGAGGAAGGGGAAATGGTGTATCCCCTTAATCAGGGGTTAGGTGGGGGGGAGGGGAAATGGTGTATCCCCTTAATCAGGGGTTAGGTGGGGGAATTGGTGTGTCCCCTTAATCAGGGGTTAGGTGGGGGGAAGGGGGTTGGTTTCCCTTTAATCAGGGCTTGGGGTGTGGGGTGTGTCCCTGTACTGAGGGCTGGGGAGTGAGGTGGGGAGGAATTCTATGGGGGTGATTGGGAGATAACGTAAGCCTGAAATGTACGTTGGGGGAGGAAACCCAGGGGTGTTTTAAGAGGTTGGGAGGTTAGGGCTGGGGTTTGGGGGGGTGATGATGTCTAGGGAGGTTAGTTGGGGAGGAGTCCTGGGGTGATGGGGGGCTGGGGAGGGTGTGTGGGGTGGGGAGAAATCCTGGGGAGCTAAAGGTAGATAACAGAACTGGGGGATTATGTATATAATACCGGCCCCTGGTAGATACCAGGATGGGGTTTCAACCCCCCGATACTGGGGTTAACCTCCCCTTGTACTGGGGTTAACCTCCCCTTGTACTGGGGTTAACCTCCCCTTGTACTGGGGATAACCTCCCCTTGTACTGGGGGTTAGCCTCCCCTTGTACTGGGGGTTAACCTCACCTTGTACTGGGGTTAACCTCACCTTGTACTGGGGTTAACCTCCCCTTGTACTGGGGTTAACCTCCCCTTGTACTGTGGTTAACCTCCCCTTGTACTGGGGGTTAGCCTCCCCTTGTACTGGGGGTTAGCCTCCCCTTGTACTGGGGTTAACCTCCCCTTGTACTGGGGTTAACCTCCCCTTGTACTGGGGTTAACCTCCCCTTGTACTGGGGGTTAACCTCCCCTTGTACTGAGGTTAACCTCACCTTGTACTGGGGTTAACCTCCCTTGGTACTGGGGTTAACCTCCCCTTGTACTGGGGGTTAACCTCCCCTTGTACTGGGGGTTAGCCTCCCATTGTACTGGGGTTAACCTCCCCTTGTACTGGGGGTTAACCTCACCTTGTACTGGGGTTAGCCTCCCCTTGTACTGGGGCTAACCTCCCCTGGTACTGGGGTTAACCTCCCCTTGTACTGGGGGTTAACCTCACCTTGTACTGGGGGTTAGCTTCCCCTTGTACTGGGGGTTAGCTTCCCCTTGTACTGGGGGTTAGCTTCCCCTTGTACTGGGGGTTAACCTCACCTTGTACTGAGGTTAACCTCACCTTGTACTGGGGGTTAACTTCCCCTTGTACTGGGGTTAACCTCCCCTTGTACTGGGGGTTAACCTCACCTTGTACTGGGGGTTAACCACCCCTTGTACTGGGGGTTAACCTCACCTTGTACTGGGGTTAGCCTCCCCTTGTACTGGGGCTAACCTCCCCTGGTACTGGGGTTAACCTCCCCTTGTACTGGGTTTAACCTCCCCTTGTACTGGGGTTAACCTCACCTTGTACTGGGGGTTAACCTCACCTTGTACTGGGGGTTAGCCTCCCCTTGTACTGGGGTTAACCTCCCCTTGTACTGGGGTTAACCTCACCTTGTACTGGGGTTAACCACCCCTGGTACTGGGGTTAACCTCACCTTGTACTGGGGTTAACCTCACCTTGTACTGGGGGTTAACCTCACCTTGTACTGGGGGTTAACCTCACCTTGTACTGGGGGTTAACCTCACCTTGTACTGGGGGTTAACCTCACCTTGTACTGGGGGTTAACCTCACCTGGTACTGGGGGTTAACCTCCCCTTGTACTGGGGTTAACCTCCCCTGGTACTGGGGTTAACCTCCCCTTGTACTGGGGTTAACCTCCCCTTGTACTGGGGTTAACCTCACCTTGTACTGGGGTTAACCTCCCCTTGTACTGGGGTTAACCTCCCCTTGTACTGGGGTTAACCTCCCCTTGTACTGGGGTTAACCTCCCCTTGTACTGGGGTTAACCACCCCTTGTACTGGGGTTAACCTCCCCTTGTACTGGGTTAACCTCCCCTTGTACTGGGGGTTAACCTCCCCTTGTACTGGGGTTAACCTCCCCTTGTACTGGGGGTTAACCTCACCTTGTACTGGGGTTAACCACCCCTTGTACTGGGGTTAACCTCCCCTTGTACTGGGGTTAACCTCCCCTTGTACTGGGGTTAACCTCCCCTTGTACTGGGGTTAACCTCCCCTTGTACTGGGGGTTAACCTCACCTTGTACTGGGGTTAACCACCCCTTGTACTGGGGTTAACCTCCCCTTGTACTGGGGGTTAATCTCACCTTGTACTGGGGTTAACCTCCCCTTGTACTGGGGGTTAACCTCACCTTGTACTGGGGTTAACCACCCCTTGTACTGGGGTTAACCTCCCCTTGTACTGGGGTTAACCTCCCCTTGTACTGGGGGTTAACCTCACCTTGTACTGGGGTTAACCACCCCTTGTACTGGGGTTAACCTCCCCTTGTACTGGGGGTTAATCTCACCTTGTACTGGGGTTAACCTCCCCTTGTACTGGGGGTTAACCTCACCTTGTACTGGGGTTAACCACCCCTTGTACTGGGGTTAACCTCCCCTTGTACTGGGGGTTAATCTCACCTTGTACTGGGGGTTAACCTCCCCTTGTACTGGGGGTTAACCTCCCCTTGTACTGGGGGTTAATCTCACCTTGTACTGGGGTTAACCTCCCCTTGTACTGGGGTTAACCTCACCTTGTACTGGGAGTTAACCTCCCCTTGTACTGGGGTTAACCTCCCCTTGTACTGGGGTTAACCTCCCCTTGTACTGGGGTTAACCTCACCTTGTACTGGGGTTAACCTCCCCTTGTACTGGGGTTAACCTCCCCTGGTACTGGGGTTAACCTCCCCTTGTACTGGGGTTAACCTCCCCTGGTACTGGGGTTAACCTCCCCTTGTACTGGGGTTAACCTCCCCTGGTACTGGGGTTAACCTCACCTTGTACTGGGGTTAACCTCCCCTTGTACTGGGGTTAACCTCCCCTTGTACTGGGGTTAACCTCCCCTGGTACTGGGGTTAACCTCCCCTTGTACTGGGGTTAACCTCCCCTGGTACTGGGGTTAACCTCCCCTTGTACTGGGGTTAACCTCCCCTGGTACTGGGGTTAACCTCCCCTTGTACTGGGGTTAACCTCCCCTGGTACTGGGGTTAACCTCCCCTTGTACTGGGGTTAACCTCCCCTTGTACTGGGGTTAACCTCCCCTGGTACTGGGGTTAACCTCCCCTTGTACTGGGGTTAACCTCCCCTGGTACTGGGGTTAACCTCCCCTTGTACTGGGGTTAACCTCCCCTTGTACTGGGGTTAACCTCCCCTTGTACTGGGGTTAACCTCCCCTTGTACTGGGGTTAACCTCCCCTGGTACTGGGGTTAACCTCCCCTTGTACTGGGGTTAACCTCCCCTGGTACTGGGGTTAACCTCCCCTTGTACTGGGGTTAACCTCCCCTTGTACTGGGGTTAACCTCCCCTTGTACTGGGGTTAACCTCACCTTGTACTGGGGTTAACCTCCCCTTGTACTGGGGTTAACCTCCCCTTGTACTGGGGTTAGATTCCCCTTGTACTGGGGTTAACCTCCCCTGGTACTGGGGTTAACCTCCCCTTGTACTGGGGTTAACCTCACCTTGTACTGGGGTTAACCTCCCCTCGTAGTGGGAGTTAACCTCCCCTTGTACTGGGAGTTAACCTCCCCTTGTACTGGGGTTAGATTCCCCCAGGACCAACAAAGCTTGTAGCGTTTATTGTATTTACTCGTATTATTTATCAGACATTAAATAATTTATCACTAAGTAGATAGATAGGTAGATGGATGGATGGATAGTAGATAGATAGGTAGGTTGATAGATAGATGGATGGATAGTAGATAGATAGGTAGGTTGATAGATAGATGGATGGATAGTAGATAGATAGGTAGATTGATAGATGGATGGATAGTAGATAGATAGGTAGATTGATAGATAGATGGATGGATAGTAGATAGATAGGTAGGTTGATAGATAGATGGATGGATAGTAGATAGATAGGTAGATTGATAGATAGATGGATGGATAGTAGATAGATAGGTAGATTGATAGATAGATGGATGGATAGTAGATAGATAGGTAGATAGATAGATGGATGGATAGTAGATAGATAGGTAGGTTGATAGATGGATGGATAGATAGATTGATAGATATATAGTTTGATGATTGTGAATCCAAAGTGTTGTTATGAAGCTAAAGCTGAAGTAAGCTGAAGCTGATATATTGTGCGACCCGTGTACTGCAGCTAAAGCTGATATTAAGCTGCAGCTAAAGCTGATATATTGTGCGACCCGTGTACTGCAGCTAAAGCTGATATTAAGCTGCAGCTAAAGCTGATATATTGTGCGACCCGTGTACTGCAGCTAAAGCTAATATTAAGCTGCAGCTAAAGCTGATATATTGTGCGACCCGTGTACTGCAGCTAAAGCTAATATTAAGCTGCAGCTAAAGCTGATATATTGTGCGACCCGTGTACTGCAGCTAAAGCTGATATTAAGCTGCAGCTAAAGCTGATATATTGTGCGACCCGTGTACTGCAGCTAAAGCTGATATTAAGCTGCAGCTAAAGCTGATATATTGTGCGACCCGTGTACTGCAGCTAAAGCTGATATTAAGCTGCAGCTAAAGCTGATATATTGTGCGACCCTGGGAGCTTCCGCTGCCCACCTTGACGGAAACAAGAAGAATCAGCTCAAGCTGACTTCTGTGAGGCCTCTCCCACACCACCGGGCGGTCAAGCTTAATCCCAAAGCTTGTAAGCTTTTGAAGAGAGGATTACATCGTAGATGAAAGGCTTCAAATGTATCCATTTTAATCATTTTCATCGTGTAATTCTAATTATATTCACCCCCCCCCCCCCTCAAAGCTTTACCCCCCTCCCCCCCTCCCCCTCCTCCCCTCAAAGCTTTTCCCTAAGCTGGTTAAGCTGGATTAAAAGTGATCATTCTCCTTTCCCTGGAATCACACAGCATCGATCAATGTGATTAATAATGATTATCGCCCAGCATGGTGGAGGCCAAAAAAAGAAAAATCACATGTTGAATGCTGTCCTTTAATGGCCGTAGTAAGATAATTGTATTGACCCGTTCTATAATCATGCTGGCGTGGGCGTGGGGGCGCGCAGGCGTGGGCGCGCGCTAATGGCAAGTTTTGCACTCTGGCTCCGTTACTGAGAAGGTTTTTAATGCGTTCTACACACACACACACACACACATACGCGCACACCCACACACACACACACACACACACACATACACATACGCGCACACCCACACACACACACACACACACACACACCCACCTGCACACACACCCGCCCGCCCACACATACACCCACCTGCACACATACCCACCCGCACACAAACCATCCACCCACCCGCACACACACCCACCTGCACACATACACACACGCGCACACCCACACATACACACATACACACACACACACACACACACACACACACACACACCCACCTGCACACACACCCGCCCGCCCACACATACACCCACCTGCACACATACCCACCCGCACACAAACCAGCCACCCACCCGCACACACACCCACCTGCACACACACCTACCTGCACACATACACACACACACACACACAGACACACACACAAACCCAACCACCCGCCCGCACACACACCCACACACACACACACCCACACAGAAAGTAGTAGTAGTAGTAGAGTGGAAAGTAGACCAGTAGTGGCAGGAAGTAGCCTGGAAAGTACCCCCCCGGGAGTGGCAGTAAGTAGCATTCGCTGTGGTGATATCATTTGGCCCGGCCCGCCACACCCACACCCACACCCACCCACTGTGGAGAACATGGATCTGCAAATACACCCACTCCCCCTCCCTCCACCCACTGACCCTCCCTCCACCCACTCTGGCTCTCCCTCCCTCCCTCCCTCCCCCTCCTCCCTCTCCCTCCACCCACTCCCCCTCCCTCCACCCACTCTGCCCCTCCCTCCCTCCCTCCCCCTCCTCCCTCTCCCTCCACCCACTCCCCCTCCCTCCACCCACTCTGCCCCTCCCTCTCTCCTCCCTCCACCCACTCTCCCTCCCTCCACTCCCTCCCCCTCCCCTCCCTCCACCCACTCTGCCCCTCCCTCTCTCCTCCCTCCCTCCCCCTCCTCCCTCTCCCCTCCCCCTCCTCCCTCCCTCCCTCTGGAATTCATAATTGATTGCCGCAATTAGCAAAGGGAAAAAAAAAAGGTGAGAGTGAGTGAGTGAGTGAGTGAGTCAGTGTGTTTCAGTAAAGCCTTTTTGTCATTTGCATACGCCCAATATTTTCCTTTTTTTTTTGAACCCTTTCTCATGCGCTTGTACAAACGTGAGTGGCGAACCACAATGGTCTTTTGGTGTGGTGTGTAGATGTCTCGGGTAAACCTAACCCACGAGTGATTGGGTGTAAGTATACACCTAGGTGGGGGAGAGGAGGAGGTGTTGATGGTGTAGTAGTGTGATTGTGAGGGTTAGTGTAGTGAGGTGTTGATCGTGTGTGTGTGGGGGGC
>NC_092285.1:10284080-10304080 GCF_036320965.1 Panulirus ornatus
AATTTTGACATGACATATTTTCCGTGTATATAAATTACATTCTTGGTTAGTGGTTTATATGGCACACACGTGTCCATGTGTTAGTAACAACGTAACATTCCTTTGTGGGTGGTGGAGGGGAAGTCTGAATTCCTCCAGTGGGGGGGTGTGGGGTGAAGAGAGAGAGAGAGAGAGAGAGAGAGAGAGAGAGAGAGAGAGAGAGAGAGAGAGAGAGGTGGCGAATACTCAAAATTGCGTTTGAAAACAAAAACAAAAGGGGGGAAAGGGTTGGAATTGGCATAAGCAAACTAGGTGTAATACACTCAAGTTCTTTGTACGGTGTTGAATGAAGAAGGGGGGTTGTTAAGGGGGGGGTTGTGAGCTCGCTCCTCCCCCCTCACTCTGGGGGTTGTAGAGGGGGTGGGGGGGGGTGAGGGGAGGGGAAAGATCAATAGATTCGTGACCTGTGTCTGAGCAGGGGGTCACATCATAACACACACACACACACACACACACGTACACGTCAAAGGGGATTATTATTATTTTTTTTCTTTGGGGTGGGAAAGAGTTATGAACTAGAAGGCATATGGAGGGGAATGTGGTGTGGTCCTTACCTGAGTTTATGGTGGTATGTTGATTGTACCTGCCTTACCTTGTCTCACAACTCACAACATACACACACAGGGTAACACCCCTCATCACTGTACCTCTCTTACCATAAGATACAACTCACAACTCACAACATACTCGCCCTTCACTGTACCTCTCTTATCATGAGTTACAACTCACAACATACTCGTCATACACAAAGCAACCCTCACTGTACCTGTCTTACTATATGATACACCTCACAACATCACTCACAACACACGCTGTACCTGCCTTACCCTGTGGTACAACTCACAACCCACAACAAGATAGAATGACTCTACCACCATCTTGTACGCCACAGGTTACTCACAACCTCTGGAAAGATGAAAACCATATAAATAACTTTTAATTCAGTTATTTGGTAGATAAATCTAACGTGAACTTATGATCTTGGGGTTGTTGGTGAGAGGACTGAGTTGTAAGAATATAAACAAGTTCTGAACCTGAATGGGTTGTAGGAATGTCGAAAAGGGGGTTGGATAACATTAATCACATTTGGTTTAGCTGAGATGATAGATATTTGCGTAAGGCGTCCATAACAGCGCCATTAACGTCAATAGATGGGAGATTGGGGGGGTGGGGGCCTCCTCAACGGAGTACTATATATATATATATATATATATATATATATATATATATATATATATATTCGGGTAGTCACTTGTTTACCAAATGGCGTCCTAGCTTCGTCTCTTCGTTGTATATCAACAGACTGTTATATTTCTCTCTTGTGTCTCCCCTGGTGATGTGATTATGACGCGAAAGTGCACTTGGCAACTTATTGTGTTTCATTTTCCCCGTGGACTCTTAGGAATATATATATATATATATATATATATATATATATATATATATATATATAGATAGATAGATAGATAGATAGATAGATAGATAGATAGCTTTCGCCCCAATTTCGCAACTCCATTTCCCAATATCCCGCCGGAGCGTACTTCTCCCTGGAACCCAGGCCAGGAAAGGTTTTCGGTGTGTCTCGCTTTTTTCCTCTGATTTCGAGACATGGTCGAGGAATCGCAGCTGCTGACTTAAGAGACCGAGACCTGCGAGACGAACCTCGCGGATTTTCCCCGAGACAAATTCACGCAGAGTTGATTAGTGAAAGTTAAGAATACAGGAAACGCGAGATTAAAGTTTTCTCTCTTTTTTGGGAGGGGGAAGGGCGTGCGGGCGGGAGGGAGGGAGGGAGGGAGGGAGTGTGTGTGTGTGTGTGTGGAGGGAACGGGAAGGGAGAGAGAGAGAGAGAGAGAGAGAGAGAGAGAGAGAGAGAGAGAGAGAGAGGAGCTAGGGCAAGTCGAGAGAGAGAGAGAGAGAGAGAGAGAGAGAGAGAGAGAGAGAGGAGCTAGGGCAAGTCGAGAGAGAGAGAGAGAGAGAGAGAGAGAGAGAGAGAGAGAGAGAGAGAGAGAGAGAGAGAGAGAGAGAGAGAGAGAGAGAGAGAGAGAGAGAGAGAGGAGCAGGAGTAGAGAGGAGAGAGAGAGAGAGAGAGAGAGAGAGAGAGAGAGAGAGAGAGAGGAATTAGGGCAAGTAGAGAGAGAGAGAGAGAGAGAGAGAGAGAGAGAGAGAGAGGGTAATAATTTGAGTTCCATTCGTACACTTAATAATAACTTCCTCTGGGTTGAAACAGAATTGGACTGAAAATCGTGCTCGAGCAAAAAAAAAAAAAAAAAGAAAGAATGGAAATAAAACCCGACATGCGACCATAATGCATGGCATAGTTACGTGGAACTGAACCTAGAAGGATTTCTAGTTTATTGTGCAACAGATTTTCTAGTACAAGGTTGATGTGGAGGGCAAAATTGTGGAAATTGTGTGTGTGTGTGTATATATGTCTATTGGAATGGATCACAGTTGAGCGCGTGTTCAAGTATATTCCTTAGAGTCCACGGGGGAAAAATGAAACATGAGTAGTTGCCAAGTGCACTTTCGTGTCATAATCACATCATCAGGGGAGACACAAGAGAGAAATATAACAGTCAGTTGATATACAACGAAGAAGAGACGTAGCTAGGACGTCTCTTCGTTGTATATCATATTGAAGGATGGAGCGAAAAGGATGTTGATCGATCAGGGCCTAAACGTGCAGGAGGGTGAGGGGCATGCAAGGAATAGAGTGAATTGAAACGATGTGGTATACCGGGGTCGACGTGCTGCCAGTGGACTGAACCAGGGCAAGTGAAACGTCTGGGGGTAAACCATGGATGGAAAAGGTCTGCGTGAGGCTTGGATGTGGTGGCTAGGGAGCTGTGTTACATACATAGTTTCCATCTACCCCTTCGCAGCAGCGGTATGAGTTAGCTCGGGCCGCTGTAACAGTTGCAATTCTAGGAGGGACCGAAGCAGAATTTGGCATTAAACTTGGCGACATCAGCGGACGAAGAAGAGAATTCTCGTGCCAGTGGCCTGATATGTTCTCCCTTTGTTTACTGTTTACATCCTCTTCTGGTTTTTGTTTTTGTGCGTCTGTGTATCATTCATGAGTGTCTGTCATGCAGTGTGAGGAGCAGACATGAGTAGTGTGGTGGATCACTGAGGAGTGAGGTCAAGTGATGGCAAGATACAATAGGTTATTAAGGAAATGGGAATATATGATAATTATATATGTTTTTATATAGGGTGATAATGGTTATATATATGTAAATGGAAGGTTCTTGTGTGCTTGTTCATGCGATGGGTGTGTGCGCATGCTTGTGCATAGCCGTGTGGTGCACGTTCCTATGGGACATTAGTCATGTAATTCCCGCTGTATGATTGTGCATGCTAATGCATTACAGCCACAACCTCGCTATAATGCAGCGCACTGCAGTCTCGTGCTTGCTCATGCACTGCAGCCTTGTGCTTCTTCATGCATTGGCGTCATGCGCCGGTGCGCATGTGTAGCATGATCCCCGCGTATTTCCCCGCACGTATGCGCAAACAAAGGTGGGGGGGCGACTGTGCGAATCCGCCTTTAGCTTGAACTTCATTTGGAACGCACTCTAGCCACGCCATGAGGATTAAAGTGCGTTTATCCACACACCCTCTGCTATGCAGGGGTGTCTTCCCCCATCCCCCCCAAACACCACCCCCTCCCTCACTCACCCCCCCATCATGCAGTGAAAGAAAGCAGGGGTGTCCCCCCATCACCCCCTTCACACCCCCCCCCCCCCATCATGCAGTGAAAGAAACTGTTGATATATTTTTTTCCCCATGATACTTTGTTCCATCACTTTTTCGTGGAAGGGTTCGAACCCTCTAAAAGCCCAAGCCCCCTCCATCCCCCACCTCCCCAGTGATGGGTGGTGTACTACACTCATGGATGGTGTACTACACTCATGAATGGTGAGGGTGGAGGAGGAGGGTGGGTGAGGATGAGGTTGGTACACCATTAAAGGAGACTGCCGGAACCTGGAGCGTTTTGTAGCGCTTCTCTCGGTCGCAGAAAGTGCGCGACCCGCTTCCTGGTTTCTGGACAATCCATGTCTCGCGAGGCACAACCCTGGAGGTGGACCTCGAAACGTGTTCGAGTAGCACCTCCAGGTGGGGGAGCGGCGCTCTCTCACCTCGAGAGCTGATCGAGTGGCGCTTGGAGGACGTGCTCAAGTTGGACCTCGAAGCACACGCTCCCTCCCTCCCATCACTCCCCAAACGTACTCAGACACCTCTCCTTCCCCTCCCCCCCCCCCCACGCTCCTCCTCCTCCTCCTTGAGACGTGCTCAAGTTGCACCTCGAGGATTTGAGTCTTAAAGTCCTTCAGGTAAGTGTCAGGTGGCTGCTCCTCAAGGTCCAGGTCTGTGGCCTCGAGTGGAGTATTAGCAGCCAAACCCCCTCATAACCCCCAACCCCTCATAACCCCCTTCCCCAACCCTTCATGCTTATTCCCCTTCCCCAACCCCTCATAACCCCCTTTTCCCAACCCCTCATAACCCCCAACCCCTCATAACCCCCAACCCCTCATAACCCCCGTTCCCCAACCCCTCATAACCCCCTTTCCCCAACCCCTCATAACCCCCAACCCCTCATAACCCCCGTTCCCCAACTCCTCATAACCCCCAACCCCTCATAACCCCCTTTCCCCAACCCCTCATAACCCCCAACCCCTCATAACCCCCGTTCCCCAACTCCTCATAACCCCCAAACCCCTCATAACCCCCTTTCCCCAACCCCTCATAACCCCCAACCCCTCATAACCCCCGTTCCCCAACTCTTCATAACCCCCAAACCCCTCATAACCCCCTTTCCCCAACCCCTCATAACCCCCAACCCCTCATATTCCCCTCCCCCTCCCCTCCTCTGCTTGCTGTTTCATTTCCTGCTCCCTCCCTTCCCCCCCACCCCCCACACCCCCCACACCCCCACATTCAAAGGAAACATAAGGTTCTCATTTGCATACCCGGCCTCGCCTTGTGCCACACCACTACCTTGCCCCCCTCTCTCTCTCTCTCTCTCTCTCTTTCCCTCCCCGTTAACGGCGCCGTTAGATGCGTTTCCCGTTCGTTCGGTGCATGACGGGGTCTAGTAACAGACTCAAAGGGCCTCCCTCCCTCCCCCTACCTCCCTCCCTATTGCCCTCCACCCTTCCTCCCTCCCCCCCGGGCTTGTGGAGGGGTGTGTGGTGTGGAGGGACGGGTAGCCGACTGCTGTACGAACGGGTTTTTTGGTGCGAGTGTATGATCCTCCCGCCCATGTCACGCTTCAGTCGCTGTCTAGTGTCACTCCTGTGGTTGCTAACGATGGGGGGGGGGGATGGCTCCCTCCCTCCCTCCACTGTACCTTCCTCCTTTTTTTGGCCTGTACCGTTTTTGGACAGGTGCATGTACCGTCCTGGGGTCTCCTCCTGTCCATCTACAATGGGTTGTGTTTTGTGGTGGGGTTGTCCGATGGGTTGTGGGACATGCCTCCCTCCCCTTCCCTCCACTAAATGACCAGCCTTTCCCTCCACTAAAGGGCTAGTCTTTCCCCTCCCTCCCCTTCCCTCCACTAAATGGCTAGCCTTTCCCTCCACTAAAGGGCTAGTCTTTCCCCTCCCTCCCCTTCCCTACACTAAATGGCTAGCCTTTCCCTCCACTAAAGGGCTAGTCTTTCCCCTCCCTCCCTTCCGTCCACTACATAAACGTCCTCCCTTCCCTCCACTACATGACCATCCTCCCTCCCCTTCCCTCCACTGCATAACCATCCTCCCTCCCCTTCCCTCCACTACATGACCATCCTCCCTCCCCTTCCCTCCACTACATGACCATCCTCCCTCCCCTTCCCTCCACTAAATGACCATCCTCCCTCCCCTTCCCTCCACTACATAACCATCCTCCCTCCCTTCGCTCCACTACATGACCATCCTCCCTCCCCTTCCCTCCACTAAATGACCATCCTCCCTCCCTTCCCTCCACTACATAACCATCCTCCCTCCCCTTTCCCTCCACTACGTAACCATCCTCCCTCCCTTCCCTCCACTATATGACCATCCTCCCTCCACTACATAAACGTCCTCCCTCCCCTTCCCTCCACTACATAACCATCCTCCCTCCCCTTCCCTCCACTACATAACCATCCTCCCTCCCGTTCCTCCACTACATAACCATCGTCCCTCCCCCATCCCTCCACTACATAACCATCCTCCCTCCCCTTTCCCTCCACTACGTAACCATCCTCCCTCCCTTCCCTCCACTATATGACCATCCTCCCTCCACTACATAAACGTCCTCCCTCCTTTCCCTCCACTACATAAACGTCCTCCCTCCCTTCTCTCCACTACATGACCATCCTCCCTCCCCCTTCCCTCCACAGCTGGAGAAGTTCTTCGCTTCGCTATCAGCTTCCCGTTTTCTTTTCTTTCTTTTTTTCATCCCCCTCAGCGATCTCGACATAATTTCCTGTTTTCTGTAGCATCAAGTGTCGGAGGGGGGGTGGGGGAGGGGGGGAGGGTCGGTCCTATTGTGTTAAACACATTATCATGACGAGGTGAGGAGGGGTGGGGGGGAGGGGAGGGGTGGGGGGTGGGGTTCGTCTGGGTCCCGACCCCCCTTCGGGCAAGGCTGGGGGAGAGAGGGGGGGGGGGTGGGGGAGGGGGGCGCATATTTTAGGGGGGCGACGGTACACTGTTCTCGAGGTACGACGGTACGATCCTTGAGCACGACGGTACGACCCTCTAGTGGGGGGGGAGGGTGAGGGGAGAGGCAGGGAAATGAGGGCGTGACCTTTGACCTGGAAAGGGTTTGGAAGGCAGTTGCCTCGTTCGAATACTTCTCAATTCAGTCTCATCCCTCGAGAAATATCGCTCTCATCCCTTGAGAAATATCGCTCTCATCCCTTCGAGAAATATCGCTCTCATCCCTTCGAGAAATATCGCTCTCATCCCTTCGAGAAATATCGCTCTCATCCCTACGAGAAATATCGCTCATCCCTCGAGAAATATCGCTCTCATCCCTTCGAGAAATATCGCTCATCCCTCGAGAAATATCGCTCTCATCCCTTCGAGAAATATCGCTCATCCTTCGAGAAATATCGCTCATCCCTCGAGAAATATCGCTCATCCCTTCGAGAAATATCGCTCATCCCTCGAAAAATATCGTTCATCCCTTCGAGAAATATCGCTCATCCCTCGAGAAATATCGCGTCGGAAGTTATTCTTGGAAAAAGGCTTAAGACGTCATAGATTACATTATTTACCCAAATTACATTTGTCACAAGAGGGAAGAGGGGGGGAGGGGGGGAGAGAGATTATCTCAATTATCTCTCTAATTCTCCCGTATGTCTTAAAGAGAAGAACGACGAGTCAGAATTAGTATTCATTATCCATATTTACCCCCCCGTATGATTTAAGGGTGGGGGGTGGGGGTAGTGTATATGTTAGGGGTTTGTAGTGTATGATTTAAGGGGTGGGAAGGGGTAGTGTATGATTTTGAGGTTGTAGTGTATGATTTAAGGGATGGGGAGGGGTAGTGTATGATTTTAGGGTTGTAGTGTATGATTTAAGGGATGGGGAGGGGTAGTGTATGATTTTGGGGTTGTAGTGTATGATTTAAGGGGTGGGAGGGGGTAGTGTATGATTTTGGGGTTGTAGTGTATGATTTAAGGGGTGGGGAGGGGTAGTGTATGATTTTTGGGGTTGTAGTGTATGATTTAAGGGATGGGGAGGGGTAGTGTATGATTTTGGGGGGTTGTAGTGTATGATTTAAGGGATGGGGAGGGGTAGTGTATCATTTTTGGGGTTGTAGTGTATGATTTAAGGGGGGTAGTGTATATTTTAGAGGGTTTTGGTGTATGATTTAAGGGGGGAGGGGTAGTGTGTGTGTGGATAGTTTGGCCCTGTATCTTACCCATGTGTGTATATATGTATATACCATGTCTATACTCTTAAGTGTATGTACACACACACACACACACACACACACACACACACACATATGTATACGAATCTATACCAGTATATATATATATATATATATATATATATATATATATATATATATATATATATATATATATGTCTATTTGTGTGGCTGAGAATATATTCCTCTATGTGTTTTACATATGTCTAAAAGTATCTATGTATATTCATATGTACGTGCCATGTGGGTTCGTGTGTAAGTGTCCATGTATACATCTTCCAATGTACGTTCGTGTGTGCTTCCATGTGTCTGATAACACACACACGCACACACACGCGCACACACACACACACACAGACACACACAGACACACACACACACACACACACACACACACACACACACACACACACACACACACACACACACACGGTATTTACTTATGTCAAATATATCTTTCGCGACACATTTTACGACTCCTTTTTTTTCGCGTGTTGAGCAACACATGGCTCTGTGTTGCCCATAACTCGCTTGATTTACGTAAGGCTGCAAGACTTATCGCGTGGCGTTAAACATATGACAAACTCGTCTTTATCGTCTTTTATGATTCGTATCTATCGCGTGACGAAGGGGGGGGGAAGGGGGGGAAAGGGGGGCGTAAGGTAGATGGGGAATATACGAGGAAAGACGAATTAAAAAAAAAAATGGTGTTGAATATGGAAAAAAAAAAAAACGAAGGAATTTGACGTGGTTTGAAGATTATCGACCCACACACACACACACACACACACACACACAAACACACACACACACACACACACACACACAAAAGCGAAAGACAATAGGGTTTCAGGCGCTGATGTTCACACTAAACAGACCTCTTTAACTTCCACGAGAGAGTGAGTTCTGCCCAAACAATGGAGAAGGTCGGGTGTATTGTGCGGGTGTGGATTATAAACCAGGAAAGCCTTTGACACCAGGCCATCGTAACACGAGGTATGGCGAAGATGGAACCAGAAGGTCTCCAGGTTTTGATATAGAATGGAACTCCTTCGATGGCTGTAAACTTAAAAGTTGTGGATAGGAACAGAAGAACTCCCTCCCCGTACAGTACAAGAGATGGGGCCCCACGAGTGTAGAACTCCCTCCCCGTACAGTACAAGAGATGGGGGCCCCACGAGTGTAGAACTCCCTCCCCGTACAGTACAAGAGATGGGGCGCCCCACGAGTGTAGAACTCCCTCCCCGTACAGTACAAGAGATGGGGCGCCCCACGAGTGTAGAACTCCCTCCCCGTACAGTACAAGAGATGGGGCCCCCACCAGTGTAGAACTCCCTCCCCGTACAGTACAAGAGATGGGGCGCCCCACGAGTGTAGAACTCCCTCCCCGTACAGTACAAGAGATGGGGCGCCCCACGAGTGTAGAACTCCCTCCCCGTACAGTACAAGAGATGGGGTCCACCCACGAGTGTAGAACTCCCTCCCCGTACAGTACAAGAGACTGGGCGCCCCACGGGTGTAGAACTCCCTCCCCGTACAGTACAAGAGATGGGGCGCCCCACGAGTGTAGAACTCCCTCCACGTGGAAATCATAAATCCTTTTAAGTTTTAATTCTGGGTTCTCGTGTTTTTCCGAATGAAACGGGAAATTCCTTTCTATTTGTTTAAGATTGTAAATCCTTATCTAACCTGTAGTTATAGACTGTAAATCCCCTTGTATATTGGATTTGTGATAAATCCTCCCTCTCTCTGTCTGAACATGCAGGAGGGTGAAAGGCGTGCAAGGAATAGAGTGAATTGGAACGATGTGGTATACCGTTGGACGAAAGATTACATTTGTATAGATTTGGAGATGGATTGTAACTTCTTGCATTTTCTATTTATTGGAAAAGTAATCCACAAATTCCAATCGTAAAGTAACATTCGTAAACGTAATTTATTTATTCATGAAGAAATAAATCCTTTATCTGTCTCTAGATTAGACATTAAATCCCTCTTGTTTGAGTTGGAGGTCTAGCAATAAATCCTCCTTTGGTTTGCATCTAAGATTATATTGTTTTGTGTCTTGGATTACAATAGTAATTACCTTTATTGTGTGGGTCGTGAAAACATATATATTAAAGATTATATTGTGTGTTGGATTACATTATTACTTACCTTTATTGTGTGGGTTTTGAAAATATATATATATATATATATATATATATATATATATATATATATATATATATATATATATATATATATATATATATATTAAAGATTATATTATTTGTCTCTTGGATTACATTAGTAATTATCTATTTTGTGTGGGTCGTGTAAACGTATGTATTAAAGATTATATTATTTGTCTCTTGGATTACATTAGTAATTATCTATTTTGTGTGGGTCGTGTAAACGTATGTATTAAAGATTATATTATTTGTCTCTTGGATTACATTAGTAATTACCTATTTTGTGTGGGTCGTGTAAACGTATGTATTAAAGATTATATTATTTGTTTCTTGGATTACATTAGTAATTACCTATTTTGTGTGGGTCGTGTAAACGTATGTATTAAAGATTATATTATTTGTTTCTTGGATTACATTAGTAATTACCTTTAAATCCAGGTTGACGTGGTGTATCCCAGTATTGTATTGTCTTCATTAAACGACTTCGAATATTCTATACCCTGGCCAAGAACTATAGATGCTAATATTCTATACCCTGGCCAAGAACTATAGATGCTAATATTGTGTGTTGGATTAATCTTTTACACTGGATTTATTACTCATGTGTTTGGGATTTACCGATAAATCCACCTTGGTAGTTTCAACAACACACGGGGATTCGGGAGCTGATGGATTGGATTTAGATGACGCTAGTGATGTGATGAGGGGACGTACACGGTATTCGGGATGGGGATTTATATCAGCGATAGGTTTGGGGATTTATATCAGCGATAGGGATGGGGATTTATATCAGCGATAGGTTTGGGGATTTATATCAGCGATAGGGATGGGGATTTATATCAGCGATAGGGATGGGGATTTATATCAGCGATAGGTTTGGGGGTTTATATCAGCGATAGGTTTGGGGATTTATATCAGCGATAGGTTTGGGGGTTTATATCAGCGATAGGTTTGGGGGTTTATATCAGCGATAGGTTTGGGGGTTTATATCAGCGATAGGGATGGGGATTTATATCAGCGATAGGGATGGGGATTTATATCAGCGATAGGGATGGGGGATTTATATCAGCGATAGGGATGGGGATTTATATCAGCGATAGGGATGGGGATTTATATCAACGATAGGTTTGGGGATTTATATCAGCGATAGCGATGGGGATTTATATAAGCGATAGGGATGGGGGATTTATATCAGCGATAGCGATGGGGATTTATATCATCGATAGGGATGGCGATTTATATCAGCGATAGGGATGGGGATTTATATCAGCGATAGGGATGGGGGTTTATATCAGCGATAGGGATGGGGGATTTATATCAGCGATAGGGATTTGGGGATTTATATCAGCGATAGGGCTGGGGGATTTATATCGCCGAGGACTGTATGGGGGAACGGGATTTATTCTATACAGCGATATTGATGTGGAGACTGGTTATATCTTCAGTATAATATGGCAGAGGTTGCGTGGGCGGGGTTCGTGCGTTTGTATAGGTTGTGGTGAGGTTGTAGCTATAACACTAGGGGGTTAAAGGGGGAGGAGAGGAGACACTATGTGTGGTTGTGGTTGTAACAAGAGGCGGAGGGAAGGTGTACACAGGAGGAGGGGCCTAATAGTGGTTGTGGTTATATGAGGTTGTAGGGAGGTTTTGTACATGGGGTGGGGGACAGAAGAGGTTGTGGTTATAATAGGGGTTTGTATCTACCGGTGCTAATTGCAACTTTCCTCCACCCCATGTATCAGTGACCTTACCCCTCCTCCACCCCATGTATCAGTGACCTTACCCTTCCACCACCCCATGTATCAGTGACCTTACCCTTCCTCCACCCCATGTATCAGTGACCTTACCCTTCCTCCACCCCATGTATCAGTGACCTTACCCTTCCACCACCCCATGTATCAGTGACCTTACCCTTCCACCACCCCATGTATCAGTGACCTTACCCTTCCTCCACCCCATGTATCAGTGACCTTACCCTTCCTCCACCCCATGTATCAGTGACCTTACCCTTCCACCACCCCATGTATCAGTGACCCTACCCTTCCTCCACCCCATGTATCAGTGACCTTACCCTTCCTCCACCCCATGTATCAGTGACCCTACCCTTCCTCCACCCCATGTATCAGTGACCTTACCCTTCCTCCACCCCATGTATCAGTGACCTTACCCTTCCTCCACCCCATGTATCAGTGACCTTACCCCTCCTCCACCCCATGTATCAGTGACCCCAACCTTCCTCCACCCCATGTATCAGTGACCCTACCCTTCCTCCACCCCATGTATCAGTGACCTTACCCTTCCTCCACCCCATGTATCAGTGACCTTACCCTTCCTCCACCCCATGTATCAGTGACCTTACCCCTCCTCCACCCCATGTATCAGTGACCCTACCCTTCCTCCACCCCATGTATCAGTGACCCTACCCTTCCTCCACCCCATGTATCAGTGACCCTACCCTTCCTCCACCCCATGTATCAGTGACCTTACCCCTCCTCCACCCCATGTATCAGTGACCTTACCCTTCCTCCACCCCATGTATCAGTGACCCTACCCTTCCTCCACCCCATGTATCAGTGACCTTACCCTTCCTCCACCCCATGTATCAGTGACCTTACCCCTCCTCCACCCCATGTATCAGTGACCTTACCCCTCCTCCACCCCATGTATCAGTGACCTTACCCTTCCTCCACCCCATGTATCAGTGACCCTACCCTTCCTCCACCCCATGTATCAGTGACCCTACCCCTCCTCCACCCCATGTATCAGTGACCCCACCCTTCCTCCACCCCATATATCAATGACCTTACCTTTCCTCCACCCCATATATCAATGACCCTCCCCCTCCCCCCCTTCCCCCATGCACCCCATGTATCACGTGCGTGCCACGCGTCACTATGTGTATGGCAGTCTTTGGCCTAAGCCACATAGCTGGTCGATGTCCCCCTCAACACACACACACACCCATATCACACGAGAGACGTGGGCGTATACCACTGTGTTGCCCCATCCCATCCCATCCCCCCCCCAATCACAGATCTATGGCTCCCCCCCCTCACCCTACCCCACCCCACCCCCCCTATAATTACGGGGTAGTGTTGGGGGGCGCAGATGATCTCTGGGGGGGTGGGGCCCCCCCCTTAGGCCTTAGTTACGTCTCTTTATCACCCCCCCCCCCCCCCCGCCGGGAGGTGAGTGAGTTAGAAGTCGGTGTTATAACGAGTGAAAATGGTAATTAGAATGGACACACCTTCGCTTCTCAGACAGTTTGAAATCATTTCGAGTTTTTTTTTAATGTTTTATTTTTGTCTTTGTATTTTGATATATGTTTCTCTGATTCTGTGCTGTGGCCTGTGTTAACTTTGGTGGTGTTGGTGATGTTGGCGGAGTGTGGGAGAAGGGTGTGTGTGTTGGAGAGGTTGATGTTGGAGGGTTTGGTGTGGTTTGTTGGTGTTTGTGGTGGTGTTTGGTGACGCTCTCGCACTGTGAGTGTTGGTGATGCGTTTAATGTTGGAGATGGTGGTGATGGCTGGCCGCCCCCCCCCCCTTCCGTCGCTAAGTGTTGGTGATGCGCTCATTGTTGGAGATGGCTGTGATGGCCCCCCACCTCCTCCATCGCTAACTGTTGGTGATACCCTCATTGTTGGAGATGGCTGTGATAGCCCATCCTCCCTCGCTTAGTGTTGGCGATACGCTCATTGTTGGAGATGGCCCCTCCTCTCCCTCCTCCTCATTTTCAGCCATGCGGCCTTCATGGTGTGTGTGTGTGTGTGTGTGTGTGTGTGTGTGTGTGTGTGTGTGTGTGTACGTGGCATTATGCATGAACTCGTGGTGCATGACTCGTTCCTCTCTCTCTCTCTCTCTCTCTCTCTCTCTCTCTCTCTCTCTCTCTCTCTCTCTCTCTCTCTCTCTCTCTCTCACTCACTCTCTCCCCCTCTCTCTATCTATCTATCTAGCTGTCTATCTATATTTTTTTTGTCTCTCTCTCTCTCTCTCTCTCTCTCTCTCTCTCTCTCTCTCTCTCTCTCTCTCTCTCTCTCTCTATCTATCTATCTATCTATCTATCTATCTATCATCCCCCCCCCAGGCGAGGCCCTGGCCTGGGGGGCCGTCGACATGTAAAAAGGCGGCACCCCACATGACGCGTTGGGATTCGAACCGTTCCACTGGACGCACCGACACCAAACACAGCATGGCGACGTGTTGACCAGTAATTTTTCTCCCGTGTACGTATCACCCCCCCCCCCCCCCACCACCAGCATGTGCACATGGGTGGTGGTGTAAGTCCCTCGTGTGCACATAGCTGTTGGTTGGGGCCTGTTATGTACACATCGCCCGTATGTACACACGACTCTTTGTGAAGGTCTTGTATGTGTACACACACCACCATGTACACATGACTGTGGAGGCCCCTCGTGTATACGCCACCATGTACACATGACTGTGAAGGTTCGACGGTACGACCCTTAAGCACTAAGACGGTACGCGACCCTTGAGCACTAAAACGGTACGATCCTTGAGCACTAAGACGGTACGACCCTTGAGCACTAAGACGGTACGACCCTTGAGCACTAAGACGGTACGACCCTTGAGCACTAAGACGGTACGACCCTTGAGCACTAAGACGGTACGACCCTTGAGCACTAAGACGGTACGACCCTTGAGCACTAAAACGGTACAACCCTTGAGCACTGAGACGGTACGACCCTTGAGCACTAAGACGGTACACGACCCTTGAGCACTAAAACGGTACGATCCTTGAGCACTAAGACGGTACACACGACCATTGAGCACCAAGACGGTACAACCCTTGAGCACTAAGACGGTACGACCCTTAAGCACTAAAACGGTACGACCCTTGAGTACTGAGACGGTACACGACCCTTGAGCACTAAGACGGTACGACCCTTGAGCACTAAGACGGTACGACCCTTAAGCACCAAGACAGTACGACCCTTGAGCACTAAGACGGTACACGACCCTTGAGCACTAAGACGGTACACGACCCTTGAGCACTAAGACGGTACGACCCTTGAGTACTGAGACGGTACACGACCCTTGAGCACTGAGACGGTACGACCCTTGAGCACTGAGACAGTACGACCCTTGAGCACTAAGACGGTACGACCCTTGAGTACTGAGACGGTACACGACCCTTGAGCACTAAGACGGTACACGACCCTTGAGCACCAAGACGGTACACGACCCTTGAGCACTAAGACGGTACACGACCCTTGAGCACCAAGACGGTACACGACCCTTGAGCACTAAGACGGTACACGACCCTTGAGCACTAAGACGGTACACGACCCTTGAGCACCAAGACGGTACACGACCCTTGAGCACTAAGACGGTACACGACCCTTGAGCACCAAGACGGTACACGACCCTTGAGCACTAAGACGGTACACGACCCTTGAGCACCAAGACGGTACACGACCCTTGAGCACTAAGACGGTACACACGACCCTTGAGCACTAAGACGGTACACGACCCTTGAGCAAGATTTAACCACTCTTCATCACAGCCTTATGAAACTCCCCCCCGGTCAAAATCCCTTGCGTAAGATGGCTTGACCTTTGACCCCCTACGCGCCAAAGCCAGGTCAAAGAGGTGAAGGTCATTTGCGCGCTCCACCTGTCGACGTTGTGTATATATAATGTTGAACACCTTTATATACCATGTTGTGTCGTAAGCGAGTATAATTAGCTTGAACTTGTAAGATTTGGGATTTGAAATCATGACGTGCGTATGACTGTATATTTAACATCAGTGTTGAAATGGGAGTTAGTTATGCTCAAGTTAAAAATGCTCTTTCCCCTCCCTGGATATTATCATGCTAATTGTGTGTTAATTTTAGAATCTAGGAAACATTGGTGTGCCAGGAATTCATATATATATATATATATATATATATATATATATATATATATATATATATATATATATATATATCAGGCTTCCATAATTGTGGCCCTTGTACCCCAAAGCATTGTGCATAGCCAACCCACCATAGATCAATTCACATCATATTCCCCCACACACCCTCACACCAACACACACCAAGCCAAACCCCCAAACCCTTCCCCTTCCCACCCATTTCCGTCCCACCAACCCATACCCCTTACCCTTCCCTTCCCCCCACACACCCATTTACGGCCCAGTTAAATCGCCTTGTTGACATAGCCGTAAAGAGAAGCAATCATTACTATTGTTTCCAGTCGGGGAAGAGCGACAGCACCTCCAGGTAAAGCGTTTCAGAAACGGCTTTTCGTTACGTTCAAGAAATGGACTGTCTCGTCCCTTTTCTTTTCTTTTTCTTCTTCTTCTTCTTCAGCACTCGCAAGCACGAGACAATATAGATGATGCGCTTTTGATACCAAATGTCCAAACAAAAATAAAATATATATATATATTACCCAAATCTGGACCGTCGAGGCTTCGATTGGTAGAGCGAACTTGAGAGAGAGAGAGAGAGAGAGAGAGAGAGAGAGAGAGAGAGAGAGAGAGACGCGTCATTTGTTTGTTTACTTGATTGATTGATTTCGTCAAAGCAGTGGTGGCTATATCCTGTGTGGCCTGGCTATATGATCCTATAATTCCCAAGATTCTATAACTTGTTTCTTGATAGAGTATTAGTTATAGAATGAATATTGTAGCACTGTTCATATTATAGAAGTTTCACGCTGTGTGTACGATCCTGTGTGTCCAAAACATACCAATCACATGTTTACCAAATGGCGTCTTAGCTTCGTCTCTTCGATATATATCAACTGACTTATATTTCTCTCTTGTGTCTCCCCTGATGATGTGATTACTACACGAAAGTGCACTTGGGAACTTATCGTGTTTCATTTTCCCCGTGAACTCATAGGAATATATATATATATATATATATATATATATATATATATATATATATATATATATATATATATATATATATAATACAAGATAACAAAAGCACATAAATTAGGTATAAAGATCTTCGTTAACACTTGACATTGCAGGTAAGGTTTCACACCTTATGATCTCTTCCTTCCTTTATGACAATTGGACACCAGAAAACATGATGCACACTCACACATGCGCTGGGCAATGTTGTAAGTTATGATACATTGTTACGTTGAGACCTGACCTGGCATAACACAGTGTAACATCTTATACAGTCTAAGGCTGCGGTGGGGCGCAATGGCTGAAGGGCTGCGGCAAAGATGGGTACGAATGAAGGGGAACGAGGAGTGACTGGTTGTGCCGCCCTTCGTCCCTTAGGTGTGACCGGCTGGTGGGGGCCTAAGGCCAGGCCCTTTGTACACTGTGGAAAAGGTCCAGCCTTGCCCGGCCTCTCTCTCTCTCTCTCTCTCTCTCTCTCTCTCTCTCTCTCTCTCTCTCTCTCTCTCTCTCTCTCCAGTCCTTCCTTCCTTCTTTCTTCCCCCTCAATTTTCTCCCTCCTTCCTCTCCTCCTTTATTACCTTCTTCCCCCATCCTCCTCCTCCTCCTCCTCCTCCTTTCTCTCTTTCTTCTCTTCCCTGAAGGTATTAAAACTCTTTGCGACCCTTGACCTTTTTTGACCACCAGCTGGGGGGGTAGGGGGGGGTGACCATGCTGGAGGAACACTTGCTCTGCTGGAATATTAATTCCAAAAGAGAAAGAGAAAGAGGAAAAAAAAATTTAAATTGAAGTTATGGGAAATTTTTTTCTTAAATCTTTATGGTAATTTTTTTTTCCTTTTTGGGTAATGTATTGTTTGTGGGTTAGCTACCTACCTGCTACTTCAGTAACCCGAGGCTTCGACCCGAGGCTTCGACTCTTGTGGTCGACCCAAGGCTTCGACCTTTGGTGATCGACGCTGCGACCCTTTGACCTGACCCTTTAAGGGGAAGGTCAAAAGTTATACTATCATAATATATATATATATATATATATATATATATATATATATATATATATATATATAGCGTGTGTGTGTTTATGTAATATATATATATATATATATATATATATATATATATATATATATATATATATATATATATATATATATATAATCGAGCGCTTCCGTCTACTTGAAATAAAATTATATATAAAACTGATCTCTTCCGGCTAATTAAGTGACATGATAAAGAAAAGAAATTTTTTTTTTTTCAAATATTCATCAGTATTTTGATGATATTTTTTACCTTCAAATATTCACCGTCGGTATGCTTCAATAATATTGATATTTGGTGTGAATACAACGAGTATATCCAAGTACAATATTCATGATTTGCGATATTGTGTACGTAGGTTGGTTTCCATTTACGAGGCGTGACGTAACTGTGTAAACAAGGTAAACAGTTTATCAGTCGCTGGTAACCCTCAAAGTGTCTGTGTAAACAAGGTAAACAAGTTTATTAATCGCTGGTGACCCTTAAAGTGTCTGTATAAACAAGGTAAACAAGTTTATAAATCGCTGATAACCCTCAAAGTGTCTGTGTAAACAAGGTAAACAAGTCGTGTTTATAAATCGCTGGTAACCCTCAAAGTGTCTGTGTAAACAAGGTAAACAAGTCGTGTTTATAAATCGCTGGTAACCCTGAAAGTGTCTGTGTAAACAAGGTAAACAAGTCGTGTTTAGAAATCGCTGGTAACCCTGAAAGTGTCTGTGTAATCAAGGTAAACAAGTCGTGTTTATTAATCGCTGGTAACCCTCAAACTGTCCGTGTAAACAAGGCAAACAAGTCGTGGTTGTATGTTGTTTATTCTGTGGTTGTATGTGCTACAGGTGGTACAGGGGGGTCGTACCGTCGTGCTCAAGGGTCGTCGTACCGTCGTGCTAGAGGGGGTCGTCGTACCGACGAGGTCGTACGACCTATTCATTGGACGTATTGGCTGGTGAGAGGGAAGTATTCGCTCCAATATTCGGTCATCTGTTGTCAGCAGATATTCACCATCTGTTTCGTTCATTGTCCACGATAATTAATTTATTTGTAGATACAGAGTTGTTAAATTAGAGTACAGTTGCCACTTCGTTTCTTTCACTGTATTTTTTTTTTGGGGGGGGGAGGGAGGAGGGTGTGAACTTGTATACAGATGTAGTGTGTGTGTGTGTGTGTGTGTGTGTGTGTGTGTGTGTAAAGGTGTATTGTCTGTATGTTTGTGTGTATACAGACGTATTGTGTGTGTGTGTGTGTGTGTGTGTGTGTGTGTGTGTATACGACGTATTGTCTGATTGTGTGTGTGTGTGTGTGTGTGTGTGTGTGCGTATACAGATGTATTGTCTGATTGTGTGTGTTTGTGTGTGTGTGGTGCTATTTCATGTGTGGCGGGGTGGCGACGGGAATGGATGAAGGCAGCAAGTTTGAATATGTACATGTGTTTTCTGTATACGTCTGTGTATGTATATGTATGTATACGTTGAAATGTATAGGTATGTATATGTGCATATATGGGCGTTTATGTATATACATGTGTATGTGGGTGGGTTGGGCCATTCTTTCGTCTGTTTCCTTGCGCTACCTCGCTAACGCGGGAGACAGCGATTAAGTATAATAAATGATATATATACATATATATATATATATATATATATATATATATATATATATATATATATATTTTTTTTTTTTTTTTTTTTTTTTTTTTTGCTTTGTCGCTGTCTCCCGCGTTTGCGAGGTAGCGCAAGGAAACAGACGAAAGAAATGGCCCAACCCACCCCCATACACATGTATATACATACGTCCACACACGCAAATATACATACCTACATAGCTTTCCATGGTTTACCCCAGACGCTTCACATGCCCCGATTCAATCCACTGACAGCACGTCAACCCCGGTATACCACATCGCTCCAATTCACTCTATTCCTTGCCCTCCTTTCACCCTCCTGCATGTTCA
>NC_092285.1:10306580-10329080 GCF_036320965.1 Panulirus ornatus
GTGCGTGTGTCTTTGTGTCTGTGTGTGTGTGTGTGTGTGTGTGTGTGTCTTTGTGTGTTTGTGTGTGTGTGTGTGTCTGTCTGTATGTATGTATGTATGTATGTGTGTCTCTGTGTATGTGTGTGTGTGTCTATGACCTGACTCATACCTTTCCCAGAGAGGTCGATTCCACCCCCCCTCCTCCCCCTCCCCCCCCAAAGCAACGTTATAGAGCAAGACAGAGTGAATGACAAATGACCCAGCCCTCCCTCCTTCTCCCCTTCCCCTTCCCCTGATATTGTCGGTAAAGACAGAACAGGTCGTGATGAATTGGCATCCGGTAATGATGGACGGAGAGAGAGAGAGAGAGAGAGAGAGAGAGAGAGAGAGAGAGAGAGAGAGAGAGAGAGAGAGAGGAATATAAATGACCCCGGGGCCATCTGTCTGTCCAGCCCTGAGCAATATTCGATAAACACATATCGGGTTCGATATCTTCCTCATAGCAGCAGCGATACTCACTACTTTTTCTCTATCATTTATTTTCTTTATCATTTATTTTCTTTATCACTTATTTTCTTTATCATTTATTTTCTTTATCATTTATTTTCTTTATCACTTATTTTCTTTATCATTTATTTTCTTTATCATTTATTTTCTTTATCATTTATTTTCTTTATCATTTATTTTCTTTATCATTTATTTTCTTTATCACTTATTTTCTTTATAATTTATTTTCTTTATCATTTATTTTCTTTATCACTTATTTTCTTTATCATTTATTTTCTTTATCATTTATTTTCTTTATCATTTATTTTCTTTATCATTTATTTTCTTTATCATTTATTTTCTTTATCATTTATTTTCTTTATCACTTATTTTCTTTATCATTTATTTTCTTTATCATTTATTTTCTTTATCATTTATTTTCTTTATCATTTATTTTCTTTATCACTTATTTTCTTTATCATTTATTTTCTTTATCATTTATTTTCTTTATCATTTATTTTCTTTATCATTTATTTTCTTTATCATTTATTTTCTTTATCATTTATTTTCTTTATCACTTATTTTCTTTATCACTTATTTTCTTTATCACTTATTTTCTTTATCACTTATTTTCTTTATCACTTATTTTCTTTATCATTTATTTTCTTTATCACTTATTTTCTTTATCATTTATTTTCTTTATCACTTATTTTCTTTATCACTTATTTTCTTTATCATTTCTTTTCTTTATCATTTATTTTCTTTATCATTTATTATCTTTATCACTTATTTTCTTTATCATTTATTTTCTTTATCATTTATTTTCTTTATCATTTATTTTCTTTATCATTTATTTTCTTTATCATTTATTATCTTTATCACTTATTTTCTTTATCATTTATTTTCTTTATCATTTATTTTCTTTATCATTTATTATCTTTATCACTTATTTTCTTTATCATTTATTTTCTTTATCACTTATTTTCTTTATCATTTATTTTCTTTATCACTTATTTTCTTTATCACTTATTTTCTTTATCACTTATTTTCTTTATCATTTATTTTCTTTATCATTTATTATCTTTATCACTTATTTTCTTTATCATTTATTTTCTTTATCACTTATTTTCTTTATCATTTATTTTCTTTATCATTTATTATCTTTATCATTTATTATCTTTATCACTTATTTTCTTTATCATTTATTTTCTTTATCATTTATTTTCTTTATCATTTATTTTCTTTATCATTTATTTTCTATCATTTATTTTCTTTATCATTTATTTTCTATCATTTATTTTCTTTATCATTTATTTTCTTTATCACTTATTTTCTTTATCATTTATTTTCTTTATCACTTATTTATCATTTGTTTTCTTTATCCTTTATTTCCTGCCAGACGCGTGTGTGATGGTTTGGTCAAAGGGGGTTTGGTGTGATGAATGACTTCCTGGGGGGGTAATTTGGGTAGATAATGAGGTAGATGATCACCTGAAGGTAGTTTGGGTAGATAGATTGTAGGGTAGATGATTACCAGAGGGTAGTTTGGGTAGATAGATTGTGGGGTCGATGATTACCTAAGGGTAATTTGGGTAGATAGATTGTGGGGTAGATGATTACCTAAGGGTAGTTTGGGTAGATAGATTGTGGGGTAGATGATTACCTAAGGGTAGTTTGGGTAGGTAGATTGTGGGGTAGATGATTACCTGAGGGTAGTTTGGGTAGATAGATTGTGGGGTAGATGATTACCTGAGGGTAGTTTGGGTAGATAGATTGTGGGGTAGATGATTACCTGAGGGTAGTTTCGGTAGATAGTAAGATAGATGATCACATAAGGGTAGTTTGGGTAGATAGTGTGTATAGATTACCTGAGGGCACCTAAGGTAGATAGATTGAGGTAGATAATCACCTTAGGGTAGCTTGGGTAGATAGATAGTGTGTGAAGTGTTTTCTAAAGTCACTGGATTCTTTGCGCTCCGGAACGAAGCAGTGGCCTGTTGTCTCCTTATTTTCGTTGGCCCTTTGCGGAAGGGGTTGTGATCAATTCAGCCCTCGCTCTTCTCTTTCTTTCTTTCTTTTGCTTTAAAGTTTGCTCTCTCTCTCTCTCTCTTCTCTCTCTCTCTCTCTCTCTCTCTCTCTCTCTCTCTCTCTCTCTCTATCTATCTATCTATCTATCTATCTATCTATCTCTGTGTTGTAACCAAAACTTAAAGAATAGGTTATAGTTGTGACCTTAGAAAAACAAATGTGAATAGTCTGCCGTGCCGAATATATATATATATATATATATATATATATATATATATATATATATATATATATATATATATAGCTTCGTCTCTTCGATGTATATCAACTGACTGTTATATTTCTCTCTTGTGTCTCCCCTGATGATGTGATTATTACACGAAAGTGCACTTGGGAACTTTTCGTGTTTCATTTTCCCCGTGAACTCATAGGAATATATATATATATATATATATATATATATATATATATATATATATATATATATATATATATTTGGTCGGATCCAGTGATATAATTTTTCGTATAAGACTTGATTAAACCTTAGCATAAGACTCTTGTGTGAGAGATGTCATTATATTAAGCAGGAAAATCATGATAAATGATAAAGAAGATTTGATAAATGATGATAAAGAAAGTTTGACCTTCGTTATGTCGTAATTGCTCTAGATTATCGCGCCGTTCAAGTGATAATTATGGTAATGATAATTGATAATGAGCAGGAGAGTGTTATGACAATGATCTACTGATAATTATGGTAATAATTAATAGAGTATTGTTTAGATAATGATAATTGTGATAATGAGGAGAGATTTAGGATCAATTATCTAATGATTATGGTAATGATAATTGTGATAATGAGAGTATCATGTAAATTATCTGAAGATAATTATGATAATTGAGTTAGGAGAGTAATATTTAGATTAATGATAATTATGATAATGATAATTGATAATTAGAGAATATTAGGAGAGTATTATTTAATGATAATTATGATAATGATATTTGATAATGAGAGAATATTACGACAATATTCATTATGATATTAACGATATTGCATTTGCAGCAATACGAGTTTGATAAGGCGATATTCGTAGCTCTCAAGGAAGACTTTAAACCTTAGATATGTGGGATAGCACCTTCTTGCCGCGAATATCAACATGGCGACGTAGGTAGGTGTATGAATATTGATGTAACGAGAGAATATGAACGAATATTGAAGATCGCTCAAAGGGGCCCCGCCGAAGATTGCGTCAGCACTCACGGGAATATTGGACCCGTGTTGGAATATCCGAATATCTTGATAGGGTTTTTTTTATGAATAAAAAGGAAATATGGGCTTGTTTATTTTTTAAGGGAATTTAAAGAAGTAATTTTTTCTACTCTTTTTAGGTAGTTTTAGGAAGTGGGTATATTTTTTTTAGGTTTTAGGATGTGGGTATTCTTTTTAGGGAGTTTTAGGAAGGACGTATTTTCCTTTTTTAGGGAGTTTTAGGAACGACTTATTTTCCTTTTTTAGGGCGTTTTAGGAAGTGGGTATATTCCTTTTTGGGGGGAGTTTTAGGAAATAGGTATATTCCTTTTTTTTGGGGGGGGGGTAGTTTTAGAAAGACTTAAAATGATAAACTGTACAGTTTGAGTGCTCTCTGTCGAGGGTTCGAACCCCGTACTTTTTGCGTGGTGGCTCGCTAACCTAACCACTCGACCCTAAGTCCTTTTTTTTTTTTAAGTTCACTTTGAACGTAAGTGATCCATGTATGAAAAAAAAAAATGGTAATAACTTTGAAATCTTTTGGTAAAACTGAATCTAATATATTTTATATACTCATTGTTGAGAGAGAGAGAAAGAGAGAGAGAGAGAGAGAGAGAGAGAGAGAGAGAGAGACAGAGACAGACAGACAGAGAGAGACAGAGAGACAGAGGGAGAGAGAGAGAGAGAGAGAGAGAGAGAGAGAGAGAGAGAGAGAGAGAGAGAGAGAGAATGTTCATGCAACTTTAGCTTGTCCTTTTGTTCTTCACTTTGTTCTTCAACTCAAAGGTCATGCAAAATGTCACAGTGAATGCACGCTGAGGTTTCGATCATCGCCATGCACGTCATGTGTCGGTGTTCCGGTTGAAAGTCCGAAGCTTCGTTACGAATGAAGCAGTCGGATGCGTTGGTTCATTCGCCTGTGTGTGAATGAAGCCGTTGGATGTATTGGTTCATTCGTCTGTGTACGAATGAAGCAGCCTTGGTTCATTCGCCTGTGTACGAATGAAGCAGTCGGACGTTTTGCTTCATTCACCTGTGTGTGAATGAAGCAGCCTTGGTTCATTCGCCTGTGCGAATGAAGCAGCCTTGGTTCATTCGCCTGTGTACGAATGAAGCAGTCGGACGTTTTGCTTCATTCACCTGTGTGTGAATGAAGCAGCCTTGGTTCATTCGCCTGTGTGTGAATGAAGCAGCCTTGGTTCATTCACCTGTGTGTGAATGAAGCAGCCTTGGTTCATTCACCTGTGTGTGAATGAAGCAGCCTTGGTTCATTCACCTGTGTGTGAATGAAGCAGCCTTGGTTCATTCGCCTGTGTACGAATGAAGCAGCCTTGGTTCATTCGCCTGTGTGTGAATGAAGCAGTCGGATGTAAATTCTAAATTCGTTTGTATACCAATAGTAGTAATAGTAATATTCGATGTTGTGGTTGTGATTGTAGTAGTAGTAATAGTAGTAATAATAGTTATGGTAGTTAAGTGGTAGTTATAGTAACAATAGTTGTAGTTGTGGTTGTAGTAGTGGTGTAACCAGCAGTAATTGTGATTGTAGTGGCAGAAAAGTGGTATAATATGTGTGTGTGTGTGTGTGTGTGTGTGTGTGTCCAGTAGAGCGTAAATCCTATTAAAACAGAAGGCAAGCAAGGCGTTAACAGCAGGTGGGAGGGGGGCGCGCGGGGCCCCCCCTCCGCCCCGCGGGGCAAGGGGGCCCCCCCGCCCCCCCTGCTCTTTCCCGTGTTAACGCCCCACTTACATAGACCAGAGAGGCCTTTTTTTTCCCCCCTCAATATTGCTTTTAAAAGTTTGCAGGGCTGTTCTCAACGCTCACGTGGGCCTTTTTCTTCCAACCATTTTTTTTTTTTCAGCCTTTACTTGCCCTTTATGTCTTCAGCTCCCCCCACCCCCCGCCCTTTCCCCCTTTCGAACACCCCCCTCTCTCTCTCTCTCCCCTTCCTTCCCCCCCCCCCATTCCTCCCGCCAACCCCCCCCCCTTTTTTTTTTTACCCTTACTTGCCCTTAAGTTCTTCAACCCCCCCCATTTAATTTCTCCAGGAACCCCCTCCCCTTCCCCCCCTTCCCCCTCACACTCACACACAAATCCTCCCCCCCCCCCCACACACACACCCTTTTTGGGTTTTTTTCTTAAACCCCTTTTCACCCTTGATGTCTTCAACCCCCTTCGCTTCTCTGGGGGGGGGGGGGGGGCCTTGATAAGCCACCCTTGCCTCTCCGTCAGCGTCCAAGGCGTGAGTCGACACATTCTCTCTCTCTCTCTCTCTCTCTCTCTCTCTCTCTCTCTCTCTCTCTCTCTCTGCTTCTTCTTCATCTTGCCGGATCGAACCACACGCGTTTCGGGGCTTCATTGATTCGAAGCTTCTGGCTTTGGTGGGGAGGGGATGGGAGGAGGTGGTTGTGGTGTGAGTTCAGAGAGAGGGCCGGGGGGGGGGGGGGCGCTGCCCCCCCCCCGGCCCCCCAGCCCTCACCCCTTTCCCATTATCGTGGTTTCATGATGGTGTGGAGCCGACGAGAGAGAGAGAGAGAGAGAGAGAGAGAGAGAGAGAGAGAGAGAGAGAGAGAGAGGGGAGAGAGAGAGAGAGAGAGAGAGAGAGAGAGAGAGAGAGAGAGAGAGAGGAGAGAGAGAGAGAGAGAGGAGAGAGAGAGAGAGAGAGAGAGAGAGAGAGAGAGAGAGAGAGAGTGAGAGAGAGAATTTTTGGGGTCATGATTTCTTAGGCTTTTTAGGTCCAATCCCTTGGGCCCTTAAGGGTGGGGCGCGCCCCTCTTTAAGGGTTGGCCTTTTTTTGAGTTTTATCGGTGAGGTCACGTAATGAACCCTGAGCCAGTGTGTCGAACCGGTCTCGACCCTCTGGTCGAAGACCCCCGAAACCTCGACCAGCTGGTCTTGTGTTTGGTAGTGTTCGAATTTAGATTATGATGGACGGTGATAGATAATTGATAAGTCTGTCTTCTATCTATCTATAACACTTGGTAGAGTTCTTTACAGTCTAATCTTAACTGTCTCCAGTACTTGATAGGTAGTTCGTGGTAGTTTACCGCCTCCTAACTGTCTCTAGTACTTGATAGGTAGTTCATGGTAGTTTACCGCCTCCTAACTGTCCCCAGTACTTAATAGGTAGTTCGTGGTAGTTTACCGCCTCTTAACTATCCCCAATTTACCACCTCTTAACTGTCCCCAGTTTACCGCCTCTAACTATCCTCAGTACTTAATAAGTAGTTCATGACATCTAACAGTGTAGTTAGTACGAGGCTCCTAATTTTATCTATCTCGTGTTGATAATTACCTCTATCTCAAGTTTAACGCAGTTCATTTATGTGCATAGCTTATAGAAATCTCTTAACTACCTCTGGTCATTACCTTGCCTTAACTACCACCGCCGGGGTTGTTAGGGGAGTGACCTTCGTCTCTACGTGTGTCTTTGATTAGTTCGCACACACACACACACACACACACACACATCGACCAGCCCTACCCCCTACCCCCCCCTCGCCCACCCACCCAGAAAGGAGGATGAGCACCTGCGTTGACTGTGGGCCGAGAGCCACGCCCAGGATTCCAACACCCACGCGGTTCTGACCCGGGACTGAGCGCGTTGGTGACGACCCATCATGCGTCAGCAACGCCAGCCATACGCCACAGAGGCTGTGTGTGTGTGTGTGTGTGTGTGTGTGTGTGTGTGTGTGTGTGTGAGGGGGGCACTGTCATGGTCAGCAACGCCAACCATACACCACAGAGAGGCTGTGTGTGTGTGTGTGTGTGTGTGTGTGTGTGTGTGTGAGGGGGGGCACTGTCATGGTCAGCAACGCCAACCATACGCCACAGAGAGGCTGTGTGTGTGTGTGTGTGTGTGTGTGTGAGGGGGGCACTGTCATGGTCAGCAACGCCAACCATACGCCACAGAGGCTGTGTGTGTGTGTGTGTGTGTGTGTGTGTGTGTGTGTGTGTGTGTGTGAGGGGGCACTGTCATGGTCAGCAACGCCAACCATACACCACAGAGGCTGTGTGTGTGTGTGTGTGTGTGTGTGTGTGTGTGTGTGTGTGTGTGTGTGTGAGGGGGGGCACTGTCATGGTCAGCAACGCCAACCATACACCACAGAGGCTGTGTGTGTGTGTGTGTGTGTGTGTGTGTGTGTGTGTGTGTGTGTGTGTGTGAGGGGGGGCACTGTTCAACAGTGTTATTAAGTGGCTGTCTCCCTTTTTTAGAAATGCTGGACGCGACCAGGCTGGCGTATGATGTGGGGGGGGGGGGGAAAGGAGTATGGTTTTACGCACACGAGGGGTGACAGTCCCTTTTTTCAAAGACGTTTTTCGCACTCATTTGCATACGTTATGGAAGGGGATGGCGTGGTAACGGGAGTGTGTTATTGTAGGGGATGGCGTGGTAACGGGAGTGTGTTATTGTAGGGGAGGGGATGGAGTGGGTTGGTTGGTTGGTCCAGCATTGGCACAGATGGTGTGGTTGTGTGTGTGTGTGAAGTGGGTTTGTAGTGGTTGAATGGGGGGGAGGGGGGTGGTTATAGCTGGGAAGTGGGACGTATTACGGGGTTCGAAACCGCCGACCTGACTTTGCGTCTGTCTGCCTTCCTCTGGCCATCCATCTCTTTTCCATCTTGTCCTTCCCTTCCATACCTCCTCCTCCACCTCTCTTCTCCCCTTCCCTCCCTCCCTATACAAGCTATCAGTCACCAGAGTGGGTAGGGGCAACGTTGTATAGGGGGAAGGAAGGGTTTCTCCCTCCCCATACAAGCCATCAGGCACCAGAGCAGGTTGGGGCAGCATTGTATAGGGGGAAGAAAGGGTTTCTCCCTCCCCATACAAGCCATCAGTCACCAGAGCGGGTAGGGGCAGCGTTGTATAGGGGGGAAGGAAGGGTTTCTCCCTCCCCATACAAGCCATCAGTCACCAGAGTGGGTGGGGGCAGCGTTGTATAGGGGGGGAAGGAAGGGTTTCTCCCTCCCCATACAAGCCATCAGTCACCAGAGAGGGTGGGGGCGGAGTTGTATAGGGGGAAGAAAGGGTTTCTCCCTCCCCATACAAGCCATCAGTCACCAGAGTGGGTGGGGGCGGCGTTGTATAGGGGGAAGGAAGGGTTTCTCCCTCCCCATACAAGCCATCAGTCACCAGAGAGGGTGGGGGCGGCGTTGTATAGGGGGAAGGAAGGGTTTCTCCCTCCCCATACAAGCCATCAGTCACCAGAGTGGGTGGGGTGGAGTTGTATAGGGGGAAGGAAGGGTTTCTCCCTCCCCATACAAGCCATCAGTCACCAGAGCGAGTAGGGGGCAGAGTTGCATAGGGGGAGAGGAAGGAAGGGTTTCTCCCTATACAAGCCATCAGGCACCAGAGGGAGTAGGGGGCAGCGTTGTATAGGGGGAGAGGAAGGAAGGGTTTCTCCCTCTACAAGCCATCAGGCACCAGAGCGGGTAGGGGCCCAGACTTGTGTAGGGGGAGGGGGAAGAAATGGGTGGGTTGAGTTGAGTGGGGGGAAGGCTGGGGCTGGCGTGGTTGTTTGGATGGTTAGTATGTTGTAGTCAATAATGACCAGATAATTAATAATAACTGAGCTATAAAGGGATGTTCCTCCCTTATAACTTGGGATAATTATTTTGATGTATGTGATGATTGGTCCCGCTTCGTATCTCTGGTATTAACCTTCGCTATTAATGATTCGTTAATCATTATGAAATACGTCATTGTCTTATGAAAAGTCGACCATCCACGCCTTGTGATATGTGTGTGTGTATATATATATATATATATATATATATATATATATATATATATATATATATATATGAACATTCGTTTTCATAGAACACACAATACCCTCCAACAGCGATCATAGCCTAGCGGTTAGCGTTCTCGACCACCACGTAAAAGGTCCTGGGTTCGAATCCTAATTTTTTTTTTTTTTAATTTTCCAAAAGAAGGAACAGAGAACGGGGCCAGGTGAGGATATTCCCCCAAAGGCCCAGTCCTCTGTTCTTAACGCTACCTCGCTAATGCGGGAAATGGCGAATAGTATGAAAAAAAAAAAAAAAAAAAAAATATATATATATATATATATATATATATATATATATATATATATATATATATTGGAAAGGATCACAATTTTGCGCGTGATCAAGTATATTCCTGTGAGTCCACGGGGGAAAATGAAACACAAGTTCCCAAGTGCACTTTCGTGTAATAATCACATCATCAGGGGAGAGACAAGAGAGAAATATAACAGTTGTTTAGAATACATGACCCGTATGAGGCATGACTCGTCTTTCCTAAACTTGAGCGCCAGGTTCGACCATTTTGCTTTTGAGGTCGACCTCCAACCCCCGTCTAGAGCTTCACACTCCACTCGTAAAACACCAAACTCTCCCTCCCTCGTCCTTGAACTCTCCCTTCTCCCTGTTCCTCAAACTCTCCCTTCCTGCACAAGTTTAACTGCCCACGAGACCTTTTTTTTTTTTTTTTAAGGTCACTTGCATCGCTTTTACTATTTACCATTTAATGACCCACAAGCCTTTTGATTGTCCTTTTTTTCAAGAAATGGCATATAGGCCCCCCCTTTTTTTTAATAACCCACAAGCCTTTTGATTGTCCTTTTTTTTCAAGAAATGGCATAGAGGCCCCGTTTTTTTAAATAACCGACAAGCCTTTTGATTGTCCTTTTTTTCAAGAAATGGCATACAGCCCCCCCTTTTTTTTTTAAATGGTCCCTCTTAGATGTCCTATAGCCATTTTAGTGTATCCTCTTTAATGCTCCCTTTTAAATGGCCTCCAGCCATGGGGTAGTTATTTTTAAATGACAAGCGAATTTAATGGCCTTTTTTTTTCTTAAATGGCTCTGTGTCTGATAGTCTGAACTACTTCCCTTCCCTCATTATTTGCCCTAAACCCTCGACCCATCTAGCTTCTGCTTACCCTACACTCCACCACCCTCCCTTCCCTTTTTCCCTTCGCCTTACCTAAGCCGCCTCTTTACCTTTCTCTTACCCCAACTCCACGGCTTTTACCTTAATCCAGTTTTTGTCCCCCCCACCTCCCTCCCTTCCGGCTTACCCCAATGCACGTCCTCTCGGCTTACCCCAATATATCCAGTGACCCTTGCCTTCCACCCACCCCACTCCCACACACACACACACACACACACACACACACACACACACACACACACACACACACACATACGTTCTTGTGATAATACGAAGAAGAAGAAGAAGAAGAAATGGGTCAGCAAACTTGTAGTAGCCAGGGATATAAGCGTTTAATAAGACGTTTGTGAAGAAAAAATAGAGGTAGAGAGAGAGAGAGAGAGAGAGAGAGAGAGAGAGAGAGAGAGAGAGAGAGAGAGAGGCAGGCGTGGAGTTAATGAGGAAGCAATGTTGCTTGTGGCCGCCCGCGCCCTGATCTATATAATAACCCCCCTCCCCCCCAAGCTATAACTATCACCACGCAACATTCAGAATATAGCTAGCGCGCCCCCCCCCCCTTTTTTTGGGGGGGCGCCTGCTATATTCTATATTTGGATGACGTATTTTTGGTCTTCTCCGGTTGTGTGAGTTTACGATTGGGGAAAGACATGGCGTAAGAAAAGGGGTTCGTTCGAATTCATCATTCCAGCGATGTTGTGTGTGTATGTGTAGAATGTAGAGTTGTGGTGGTGTTGTAGGTGTTGTGGGTTAGTGGGTTGTAGAGAGGTTGGGTGTATATATATGTAGAATGTAGAGTTGTGGTGGTGTTGTAGGTGTTGTGGGTTAGTGTGTTGTAGAGAGGTTGGGTGTAATATATATGTAGAATGTAGAGTTGTGGTGGTGTTGTAGGTGTTGTGGGTTAGTGGGTTGTAGAGAGGTTGGGTGTAATATATATGTAGAATGTAGAGTTGTGGTGTTGTGGGTTAGTGGGTTGTAGAGTTGAGAGGGTGGAGTCCTGGGGGTGTTGTGGGTGGTTGTGGGTGTAGAGGCGAGAGGGTGGAGTCCTGGGGGTGTTGTGGGTGGTTGTGGGTGTAGAGGTGAGAGGGTGGAGTCCTGGGGATGTTGTGGGTGGTTGTGGGTGTAGAGGTGAGAGAGTGGAGTCCTGGGGGTGTTGTGGGTGGTTGTGGGTGTAGAGAGTTGTGGGGGTGGAGTCCTGGGGGTGTTGTGGGTGGTTTGTGGGTGTAGAGGTGAGAGGGTGTAGTCCTGGGGGTGTTGTGGGTGGTTGTGGGTGTAGAGGTGAGAGGGTGTAGTCCTGGGGGTGTTGTGGGTGGTTGTGGGTGTAGAGGTGAGAGGGTGGAGTCCTGGGGGTGTTGTGGGTGTAGAGGTGAGAGGGTGTAGTCCTGGGGGTGTTGTGGGTGGTTGTGGGTGTAGAGGTGAGAGGGTGTAGTCCTGGGGGTGTTGTGGGTGGTTGTGGGTGTAGAGGTGAGAGGGTGTAGTCCTGGGGGTGTTGTGGGTGGTTGTGGGTGTAGAGGTGAGAGAGTGGAGTCCTGGGGGGTGTTGTGGGTGGTTGTGGGGTGTAGAGAGTTGTGGGGGGTGGAGTCCTGGGGGTGTTGTGGGTGGTTGTGGGTGTAGAGGTGAGAGGGTGTAGTCCTGGGGGTGTTGTGGGTGGTTGTGGGTGTAGAGGTGAGAGGGTGTAGTCCTGGGGGTGTTGTGGGTGGTTGTGGGTGTAGAGGTGAGAGGGTGGAGTCCTGGGGGTGTTGTGGGTGTAGAGTTGAGAGGGTGGAGTCCTGGGGGTGTTGTGGGTGGTTGTGGGTGTAGAGGTGAGAGGGTGGAGTCCTGGGGGTGTTGTGGGTGGTTGTGGGTGTAGAGAGTTGTGGGGGGGGGTTGTATATTGCTGGAATCGTGGCTTTGTTCAAGTTGTTGTGGTGATTTTGGTTGTATTGCTGGAGTTATAGTTAGTGTTGTAGTTAGAGAATATAGAGAAAAAAAAATGGTAAGTATAGGTTGTAGTATGCGTTTAAAAGAAAACGGGATAGGCGTTTCAAAGAGAACGGGATATGCGTTTTGTAAAAAAAAAAAAAAAGAAAACGGCAGAATTGGCTTTGAAAAGAAAACGGGTATGATAAACACGGTCTCCAAGGAGGCCACACACCGAAGGGGGGGGCGGGGGGGGGAGGGAGGGGGGGTTAGGGGGGAGGGGGGGGGAGGAGACAGACAGCTAGAGCGAAATTTTGTATTTATATTCACGAGTTTTTCGACCCAGATAACGTCTTGTTTGATGGCCCGCCGCTGGCGGGGAAAACAGCTTTAAAGAGCTTGCACAGGGGGGGAGGGGGGGGGGGAGGGGGAGGTGGTTTAGCATTGTGTGGCCACCGTCCCTGGCGAGAAAGCCCGCCCCCCGCCCCTCCTCCCTCCCACCCTCCCCCCTCCCCCCCTAAGCGAAGAAAACGGGTGATGGGGTGACGACCACAATTGCCAGACTCGTCCTTCGTGGGAGAAAAAATTGTAATGGATATGTGTTAAGTCGGGTGTGTGTGTGTGTGTATATGTATATATATATATATATATATATATATATATATATATATATATATATATATATATATATTTTTTTTTTTCTTTCTTTTAAATTATTCGCCATTTCCCGCGTTCGCGAGGTAGCGTTAAGAACAGAGGACTGGGCCTTTTTTGGAATATCCTCACCTGGCCCCCTTCTCTGTTCCTTCTTTTGGAAAATTAAAAAAAAAAAAAACCGAGAGGGGAGGATTTCCAGCCCCCCGCTCCCTCCCCTTTTAGTCACCTTCTACGACACGCAGGGAATACGTGGGAAGTATTCTTTCTCCCCTATCCCCAGGGATAATATATATATATATATATATATATATATATATATATATATATATATATATACACACACACCCGACTTGTATGTATATATATATATATATATATATATATATATATATATATATATATATATATATATATATATATATGTATAATTACCTTACACTGTAGAAAGTTGTCTACCTGCTTCATGACTGCTGGTTCAACACATGTTCGGAACACTGAGTTGACAAGCCGAACGAATCACTGTTCAAGATACTGCTTCAGTAGGTCGTGCGCTTCAGTAATTAGCTGGGTACACTTACCTCGACCCGCTACACCACCCCACCTTTACCCTTAAGTAACACTTTACCCATGTGTAAAAGTTACTTCTCTCAGTCACGGGATCGCTTGGGGGGAGGGGGGCAGTTAAACCACGGGTTGCATAGGGGGAGGGGGGCAGTTAAACCACGGGTTGCATAGGGGGAGGGGGGCAGTTAAACCACGGGTTGCATTGGGGGAGGGGGGCAGTTAAACCACGGGATTGCATAGGGGAGTAGGTGGGGCAGTTAAACCACGGGTTGCATAGGGGGAGGGGGCAGTTAAACCACGGGATTGCATAGGGGGAGTGGGTGGGGCAGTTAAACCACGGGATTTCATAGGGGGAGAGGGGGGGCAGTTAAACCACGGGATTTCATAGGGGGAGAGGGGGGCAGTTAAACCACGGGATTTCATAGGGGGAGAGGGGGGGCAGTTAAACCACGGGATTTCATAGGGGGAGAGGGGGGCAGTTAAACCACGGGATTTCATAGGGGGAGAGGGGGGGCAGTTAAACCACGGGATTTCATAGGGGGAGAGGGGGCAGTTAAACCACGGGATTTCATAGGGGGAGAGGGGGGGCAGTTAAACCACGGGATTTCATAAGGGGAGGGGGCAGGCAGATAAACCCTTGGATTGCATGGGGGGGAGGGGGGGCGCGCAGGAAGTCGTACTGTAATGACCCCCCCCCCACCAAACTCGTGTGCCGTAATGCCCCCTGTGTAATTAACCAGGAAAGTAATTAGCCAAGACTGGAGCAGTGGCTGTCTAGTTCCCCCTGCCATATGCGTCTGGGTTCGGCCTCCACCCTGATCTTAGTGAGGTGGGGGGGGGGGTGGAAGGGTAATCTTGGATGGGGGGGTGGAGGGTAATCTTGGATGGGGGGGGGTGGAAGGGTAATCTTGGATGGGGGGGTGGAAGGGTAATCTTGGATGGGGGGGGTGGAAGGGTAATCTTGAGATGGGGGGGTGGAAGGGTAATCTTGGATGGGGGGGGTGGAAGGGTAATCTTGGATGGGGGGGGTGGAAGGGTAATCTTGGATGGGGGGGGTGGAAGGGTAATCTTGGATGGGGGGGTGGAAGGGTAATCTTGGATGGGGGGAGGAGAGGAGGGAGTATAGTGGTAAGCTGAATTGCAGCGGGGGGGGAAGGAGGAAGAGAGAGAGAGAGAGAGAGAGAGAGAGAGAGAGAGAGAGAGAGAGAGATCTATGAGCCTTATGGTGTGGTGTGTAGGGGGAAGACAGTGATATACTTACGTGGGGTCTGCAGGAGGCAGGGGTGCGTAAGGTCGGTGCTCCGCCTGGCTGACACGACAGATTGGGTTTAGAGAGATGACTTGTTTTAAGACCTTGAGCACGACGGTACACGACCCTTGAGCACTGAGACGGTACGACCCTTGACCACTGAGAGGGTACACACGACCCTTGAGCACTGAGACGGTACACGCGACCCTTGACCACTGAGACGGTACACACGACCCTTGACCACTGAGACGGTACACACGACCCTTGACCACTGAGACGGTACACACGACCCTTGACCACTGAGACGGTACACACGACCCTTGAACACTGAGACGGTACACACGACCCTTGACCACTGAGACGGTACACACGACCCTTGACCACTGAGACGGTACACACGACCCTTGAGCACTGAGACGGTACACACGACCCTTGAGCACTGAGACGGTACACACGACCCTTGACCACTGAGACGGTACACACGACCCTTGACCACTGAGACGGTACACACGACCCTTGACCACTGAGACGGTACACACGACCCTTGACCACTGAGACGGTACACACGACCCTTGACCACTGAGACGGTACACACGACCCTTAAGCACTGAGACGGTACACACGACCCTTGACCACTGAGACGGTACACGACCCTTGAGCACTGAGACGGTACACACGACCCTTGACCACTGAGACGGTACACACGACCCTTGACCACTGAGACGGTACACACGACCCTTGACCACTGAGACGGTATGAAATTAGCCTCCAAAGGTCACTCAGTTGCCAGTTAGGGGAGAGAGTACAGTTCACCCAGCCAGCCCTCGGAGGTGTCTCCCCTCTGTGTCGAAACCTCGTATTTTTTACCTCCCCACAGAATATAGACACCCCAAGTTTACCTCCCCACAGAATATAGACACCCCAAGTTTACCTCCCCACAGAATATAGACACCCCAAGTTTACCTCCCCACAGAATATAGACACCCCAAGTTTACCTCCCCACAGAATATAGACACCCCCAAGTTTACCTCCCCACAGAATATAGACACCCCAAGTTTACCTCCCCACAGAATATAGACACCCCAAGTTTACCTCCCCACAGAATATAGACACCCCAAGTTTACCTCCCCACAGAATATAGACACCCCCAAGTTTACCTCCCCACAGAATATAGACACCCCCAAGTTTACCTCCCCACAGAATATAGACACCCCAAGTTTACCTCCCCACAGAATATAGACACCCCAAGTTTACCTCCCCACAGAATATAGACACCCCAAGTTTACCTCCCCACAGAATATAGACACCCCAAGTTTACCTCCCCACAGAATATAGACACCCCAAGTTTACCTCCCCACAGAATATAGACACCCCAAGTTTACCTCCCCACAGAATATAGACACCCCAAGTTTACCTCCCCACAGAATATAGACACCCCAAGTTTACCTCCCCACAGAATATAGACACCCCAAGTTTACCTCCCCACAGAATATAGACACCCCAAGTTTACCTCCCCACACAATATAGACACCCCAAGTTTACCTCCCCACACAATATAGACCCGTTCTCCAACACTTTCTCCCCTCTCACCCTTCCTCATAAAAGTCCCTCTCTCTCCCCTCAGCCCTGTTGGAAGGGGCCAAATGGCCCTCATTACAAGTTGGCCATTTCTCTCGCTTTTGGCCTTCCCACCTCAGCAACCACGAACAGCTCGCATGATCACACCCGCCGAAATGGAGCGTTTAAGGAGCGATGAGAGAAGAGACGGGGAAGGGATCGGTTCGAGTCTTTGCTCCCGGATGTAAACAAGGTTGAAGAGGGGAGGGGAAGGGGGAGAGTAGGGGGGAGGGGAGGGGAAGGGGGAAGGGAGGATAATTCACACGGGATTTGATCGTGTTTTTGTTGTTGTTGTTGTTGTTTACGGGGGGGCTTTGCCCCCCGCCCCCCCCCGCTACACGTCAAAAGCCGTGGTCGTCTTCAAACCCCCCCACCAACCCCCCCATCCATCCCCCCATCCCCACCACCCCCCCTCTCTCCCCCGTGTTGTCCCTCGTTGCCGTATTGTCTCCAGACGCCTCTCTGGGCTCTGAATGGCCCGTGTGATGAGATAAGGGTAGGGGGGGAATTATTGGATGGGGGGGCAGGGCGGGGGGGGAGGGGAAGGGGGGAGGAGGAGGGGGTTGCAGTGTGCTGAGATAAGAGTGGGGTGGGGGTTGGTGGGGGTAACAACCTCCCCCCCTTCCCCCCTTTCCCCCTCCTCCTGGGGTGGGGGTTGGTGGGGGGTAACAACACCTTCCCCCCCTTCCCCCTCATCCCCCTCCTCCTCCTGGGGGGGGGTTGGTGGGGGGTAACAACACCTTCCCCCCCTTCCCTCCTCCCCCCTCCTCCTCCTGGGGTGGGGGGGGTGGGGGTTGGTAGGGGGGGTAACAACACCTTCCCCTCCTTCCCCCTCCTCCCCCTCCTCCCCCTTCCCCCCTCTTCCCCCTCCTCCTCCCCCTCATCTTCCTCCTTTTCAAGCCCTTCACATCAGGCGTAACCCGTGTTCATGATGAAGATAATAAACCCACCCCCTCCCCCCTCCCCTCCCCCCCTCCCCGTCGTGTGGGAGGGGGGGGGGAAGGTGTTAGCCTCATTTGCATACAGAACGGGCGAGTAGATGTGTGTGGTGGTGTGGTGGGGGGGGCGGGGGGGGGGGGTAGGTGTCTAAGGATGGCCTTGAGTATCCGTTTTCTTCCACGCGATTAGCCCCCCACCCACCCACCCACCGTGAGCATATCTAAATTCATGGGTGGGACACAGGGGGGAACCCGCACCCCGTTTTCTTTCCTCTTTTTCTCGGGAGGAGAATGGGAAGGGGGCAGCGCGTGGTTGATGGTTCACTCCGTAGCGTGGGACGGTGAAGGCCAGGGTCGAGTCGTGTTTCATTTCGAGCCGTGTTTCATTTGGAGCCGTGTTTCATTCATAGCCGTGTTTTATTTCGAGCTGTGTTTCATTTCGAGCCGTGTTTCATTTCGAGCTGTGTTTCATTTCGAGACGTGTTTCATTTCCAGCCGTGTTTCATTTCCAGCCGTGTTTCATTTCCAGCCGTGTTTCATTTCCAGCCGTGTTTCATTTCCAGCCGTGTTTCATTTCGAGCCGTGTTCCATATGTAGCCGTGTGTTCCATTCACAATCGTGTTTCATTTGAAGCTCTATTTCATTTCAAGCCGTGTTTCATTTTGGCGCCGTGTTTCACCTCGAGCCGTGTTTCATTTCCCTGTATGATCCAGTCCAGTGTGGCAGTAAAATTACTTTTGGTGGTGTTTTCTTTTATTTTGGCCTGGGGCCGTGTTTCATTTGAAGCCGTGTTTCACCTCGAGCCGTGTTTCATTTTGCGCCGTGTTTCACCTCGAGCCGTGTTTCATTTCCCTGTATGATCCAGTCCAGTGTGGCAGTAAAATTACTTTTGGTGGTGGTTTCTTTTATTTTGGCCTGGGGAGAAAAAGAGAGTTTTAGTGTTAGGGGAATATCTCGTGGGAATTGGATCCAGGTGCGTCCATATGATCCTCCACGTGTGTGTATGTGTTTATGTTCTTATCATCACGCTGTGATGGTATTACGAGGGGGGGGGGTGTGTGTGTTTGTTTTTTGTTTGTTTGTTTTTTTTAAATGTTCTTCAACTATTGTTTACTTGTTTTCTTTCTTTTCGCTGAACACAAATGTTGTGTGGTTTTATGCTTGAGTGAACGCGTTTGTATAGGCAAGTTGTTTGTATGTATGTATGTATGTATGTCTCTCTCTCTCTCTCTCTCTCTCTCTCTCTCTCTCTCTCTCTCTCGTCTGTATCTATCTCTCTGTCTATCTCTCTATCTATCTATCTCACTCGTTTTATACTTGGGTGAACGCGTTTGTCGAGGTAGTGTATGTGTGTGTGTATGTACGTTCTCTCTCTCTCTCTCTCTCTCTCTCTCTCTCTCTCTCTCTCTCTCTCTCTCTCTCTCTCTGGCTTATCACATTTCCCCCCCCCCCCCACCCACCGAGAGCCTTGTGGCATTATGATAAACACATTTGGGTATATCACGTTCTTCCCTCCCTCTCTTTTCCTCACTAAGGCCTGGGAAAAAATTTTTCCACTGGGACAGAGGGCGAGAGCGATGCTCTGATATGTATTCAGGTGTTTCCCCTGCCTTCCTTTTTTCCTTTTTTTTTTACATTGCGGTAGTAGGGAACGCTTCCCTCTCGAGGCCGAAGATAAGTCTTAAACAATCTCAACAAGTTTAGCATCGTGTTAGCCCCAGATCTAGTGGTGGTAGGGGAGGAAAACCCTAGAGGTAGCGCAGTGAAATGGAACGCTTGGTATGAAAAGTTTGGATGGGGTTAATAAACTCGTCTTGCGCCATCATCGTATCTTTATTGTCGTGTTTTATTACGAGAAAGTTAAGCCAATGGTTTGTGTTTAAGGAATGAGCCAGGGGCGTGTGAAGTGTCTGGGGGTAAACCATGGAAAGTTTTGTGGGGGCCTGGATGTGGTGGAAAGGGAGCTGTGGTTTCGGTCGCATTGTACATGACAGCTAGAGACTGAGTGTGAACGAATGTGGCCTTTGTTGTCTTTCTAGCGCTACCTTGCGCACATGCGGGGGGGGAGGGGGTTTTCACTTCATGTGTGGCGGGGTGGCGACGGGAATCAATAAGGGCAGCAAGTATGAATTATGTACATGTGCATATATGTATATGTCTTTACATGTATACATATGTATACATTGAAATGTATAGGTATGTATATGTGCGTGTGTGGACGTGTATGTATATACATATGTATGTGGGTGGGTTGGGTCATTCTTTCTTCTGTTTCCTTGCGCTACCTCGTCAACGCGGGAGACAGCGACAAAGTATAATAATGATGATGACAGTGAATAATATATTGGAAAGGATCACAGTTGAGCGCGTGATGAAGTATATTGCTACATGTCCATGGGGAAATGAAACACGATAAATTCCCAAGTGCACTTTCGTGTAATAATCACATCATCAGGGGAGACACAAGAGAGAAATATAACAGTCAGTTGATATATAACGAAGAGACGTAGCTAGGACGCTATACGGTAAACAAGTGACTTGTTATACCCGTGTGTTGAAGTCTTCACTGTCTTCTGTATAGAGTTCTTCTAGTGTGTTACTCAGGACCTATTTAAAAAAAAATCCTGCTGCCCAGGGTTGCGCTACTTCCAGTAGCAGAGAAACGTAGACTCCTTGTGGAGTGAGACTTTCTTTGAGACGTTCTGTATTCCCGTTGATGTAACCTCGCCAGCGGTGGCATTTCACTCGTTTTATAACTTGAGTAAGTGGAGTCCAGGAATATATCATATACACACATACATGTGTTATACTTCAATATACTCGCCACATTCTCTATACCCCCCTTCGCCCGTTTTCTCTCATTCGTCCAACGCATCTTGTACTGTAAAGGTATTTATTCACATCTTGTTATATTAAGTTTCTTTCTTGATTCCATGTAGTGTCCTCGGGCTGTTCTGTCTCTCCATATATATTTTTTTTTAAGAACTGTTCACTGGCTTCGTCATGAGTGTAGATCACTCCTTACTCCTCTCTCTTCAGTGGTGGGGTAGACTTTTAAGGCCCTTACCCCCCTCTCCGTGTAACTCTGCTCTCATATTTCTGGTGCTGTCTGTATCGCCCTCTTCTGGACCTTCTCCATCAACTCTCGCCCTCTTCTGGACCTCCTCCATCAACTCTCGCCTCTTCTGTACCTTCTCCATCAACTCGTGCCCTCTTCTGGACCTCCTCCATCAACTCGTGCCCTCTTCTGGACCTCCTCCATCAACTCGTGCCCTCTTCTGGACTTTCTCCATCAACTCTTGCCCTCTTCTGGACTTTCTCCATCACTCTCGCCTTCTTCTGACCTTCTCCATCTACTCTCGCCCTCTTCTGGACCTTCTCCATCAACTCTCACCCTCTTCTGGACCTTCTCCATCAACTCTCGCCCTCTTCTGGACCTTTTCCATCAACTCTCGCCCTCTTCTGGACCTCCTCCATCAACTCTCACCCTATCCTGGACCTTCTCCATCAAACCTCGCCCTCTTCTGGACCTCCTCCATCAACTCGTGCCTTCTTCTGTACCTTCTCCATCAATTCTTTTTGTTCTTTTCGTGCGTTGGCCAAACTTGAACGTGCGTACCAGGGTCGTTACGTTATGATACGAACAGCTTGTTGACCAATCCAGACACTTCACTGCAGTTTAGACATTGCCCTCCAGATAGCTTCTCCTCCTCTACTGCTCTCCTAATATGTGGGGCTCGGTCGTCAGGCTTGGGAGTATGTCGACACATTCCAATCATCACTCACACAGATGACCTCAGACCTGACCTCCTTCCATGTCGACACATTCCAATTATCACCCACACAGAAGACCTCAAACCACACGTCCTTCTCGATGGCATATTTTGGGTCGAAGTACACCTTTCCCTGTGGTTTCCAGCCTCGTTCTTTTAACGCTGGGTTCGAATCGAGTATCGTAAGCCACGACCAATTTGCGGGAGATGGTCCACGTTCCTTTGTATGTGGGTGCAGTCCAATTCGCTCTCGTCCTTGCTTGTTGTCATAGGCAAATAGATCGAGTGTCCTGTCGTATATAATTACGTATTTTTGCGCTTGATTCAAAGCTCCTACGCTTGTGTACTTGTGTATTTGTTCGGTACAGGAAATGAGTGAGTTCAACGCTGTGTGTGTGTGTGTGTGTGTGTGTGTGTGTGTGTGTGTGTGTGTGTGTGTTTCCCTTCCCTTTCAGGGTCATTTAAAGTTCATTACTGGGATTACATGTACTTTACATGTAATGTACAGCGGTGATGTACTGTATTTCCACACTGTAAATGACACCATTAGCTTCCCCCATGTAAATTGTCCACGGTCTGTACCGCTGTAACTCGCTAATTTTTGTATTCGATTCGTATTGACAGCCTGGTTCAGGGTCTGTAATCGCTGTAACTCGCGCTGAATTTTGTATTCGATTCGTATTCAGAGAAAGCCTTGGCAAATGCCAATGTTGATCACTTCAGGTTCGTGTATGTGATGGAGCGAGATTCAGTGGCCACTGGAGGGAATATACATATTACAGAATATCAGTGGTACAAAGTGGTATGTGATTCCAGTGGTACAAAGTGGTATATAGTTTCAGAGGTATAAAGTAAGTGATATATTCTCAAGGCGAAGACTGATCAAAAGTTTGTATTATATTACACTATTGTATATATATATATATATATATATATATATATATATATATATATATATATACACGAGTCCACGGGGAAATGGAACGTGATAAGTTCCCAAGTGCACCATCGTGTGATAATCTACTGTACATCAACTGACTTATATTTCTCTCTTGTGTCTCCCCTGATGATGTGATTATTACACGAAAGTGCACTTGGGAACTTACCGTGTTTCATTTT
>NC_092285.1:10336580-10366580 GCF_036320965.1 Panulirus ornatus
TGTTGCAGTGGGGATTGGTCGTTGCAGTGGGGGTTGTTGTTGTTGTTGCAGTGGGGGTGGTTGTTGCAGTGGGGGTGGTTGTTTGTTGCAGTGGGGGGTTGTTGTTGCAGTGGGGGGTTGTTGTTGCAGTGGAGGTGGTTGTTGCAGTGGGGGTTGTTGTTGCAGTGGGGGGTTGTTGCAGTGGGGGGTTGTTGTTGCAGTGGGGGGTGGTTGTTGCAGTGGGGGTTGTTGTTGTTGCAGTGGGGGTTGTTGTTGTTGCAGTGGGGGTTGTTGTTGCAGTGGGGGTGGTTGTTGCAGTGGGGGGTTGTTGTTGCAGTGGGGGTGGTTGTTGCAGTGGGGGGTTGTTGTTGCAGTGGGGGTTGTTGTTGCAGTGGGGGTGGTTGTTGCAGTGGGGGTTGTTGTTGCAGTGGGGGTTGTTGTTGCAGTGGTGGGGGTTGTTGTTGCAGTGGGGGTTGTTGTTGTTGCAGTGGGGGTTGTTGTTGCAGTGGGGGTTGCTGTTGTTGCAGTGGGGGTTGTTGTTGCAGTGGGGGTGGTTGTTGCAGTGGGGGTGGTTGTTGCAGTGGGGGTGGTTGTTGCAGTGGGGGTGGTTGTTGCAGTGGGGGGTTGTTGTTGCAGTGGGGGTGGTTATTGCAGTGGGGGGTTGTTGTTGCAGTGGGGGGTTGTTGTTGCAGTGGGGGGTTGTTGTTGTTGCAGTGGGGGATTGTTGTTGCAGTGGGGGGTTGTTGTTGCAGTGGGGGGTTGTTGGGGTTGTACGTCATGTGTGCTTTGTATGGGCAGGATATGAATGGGTCAGTGTCAGAATCAAGAAGGAAATTATCTACATATGGTGAAAGCAGTTTTGATTGGCTACAGCGTAGGATTTCAAGTACCCCATTAATCCCCATCATTAACTCGCACTCTCAGTACCAACATAGGATTTCAGGTACCCCATTAATCCCCATCATTAACTCGCACTCTCAGTACCAACATAGGATTTCAAGTATCCCATTAATCCCCATTAACACTCGTTCTGGCATTATCAACCATAGGATTTCAAGTACCCCATTAATCCCCATTAACACTCGTACTAGCATTATCAACCATAGGATTTCAAGTACCCCATTAATCCCCATCAACACTCGTACCGTCATTACCAAGCGTAGGATTTCTTTGGGGGAGATTTATCCAGGCCTCTGGAACGACACGGTACTGGAGAGTAATCCTAAAGTTGATCCAGCCCGCTCAGACAGAGCGGGGATTAATGATTCATCCGGGTTCGTAGGCGCTGCAAAAAAAAGTAATCGCGTTGAAGTAGGGCGTTAAGTAAAGGTCACAGAGTGGTGGGGGGGGGGGGGATTACTCTTAAGCTTATAAGCTTAAAGCTGATTCATGCTTATGTGTGGGGAAAAGCTTGACCTGGACGTGGTGGAGGTAATCCCCGGGATTTATAGGGATAGTACACGGGCGTGTACCTGTGGGATGAGGGATTACTAAGGGTCACTTGTACACAGAGGAGGTCATAGGTCAAAGATGAGCTTTAAGCTTGTTTGTTTGTTTTGTTTTTGTCGTTGGATTAACAAGAGGAATGGGTGAGGGAAGGGGGGGAAGGGAGGGGATTACAAGAGAGAGAGAGGGGGTAGGGGGGTGGGGGGCGTGCTGGAGCGCCTTGAATGTAAAGGTACGAGCCATGAGGGGGGGGTAATGACCTGACCTTTGACCTGGGTTAGGTCAGAGGTCATGGCGTCATGCTCAAAAGGGTCGTACCGTCTTAGTGCTCAAGGGTCGTATCGTCGTACTCAAGGGTCGTACCGTGGCAGTGCTCAAGGGTCGTGAAGTCGTGTTCTAGGGTCGTACCGTCTCAGTGCTCAAGGGTCGTACCGTCTCAGTGCTCAAGGGTCGTACCGTCTCAGTGCTCAAGGGTCGTGTGTACCGTCTCAGTGCTCAAGGGTCGTACCGTCTCAGTGCTCAAGGGTCGTACCGTCTCAGTGCTCAAGGGTCGGACCGTCTCAGTGCTCAAGGGTCGTGTGTACCGTCTCAGTGCTCAAGGGTCGTGTGTACCGTCTCAGTGGTCAAGGGTCGTGTGTACCGTCTCAGTGCTCAAGGGTCGTGTGTACCGTCTCAGTGCTCAAGGGTCGTGTGTACCGTCTCAGTGCTCAAGGGTCGTGTACCGTCTCAGTGGTCAAGGGTCGTGTGTACCGTCTCAGTGGTCAAGGGTCGTGTGTACCGTCTCAGTGGTTAAGGGTCGTGTGTACCGTCTCAGTGCTCAAGGGTCGTGTGTACCGTCTCAGTGCTCAAGGGTCGTGTGTACCGTCTCAGTGCTCAAGGGTCGTGTACCGTCTCAGTGGTCAAGGGTCGTGTGTACCGTCTCAGTGGTCAAGGGTCGTGTGTACCGTCTCAGTGCTCAAGGGTCGTGTACCATCTCAGTGCTCAAGGGTTGTAGACCACCACAGGTTGTAGAGGGTCTACAACCCTTCTTTTATAACCAATTTGACCTTTCTTGACCCCGTCTCTCCCCTAACAACCACAGGTTGTAGAAGGTCTTTGACCCCCTTATGAAAGCAGTGTGTGTGTGTGTGTGTGTGTGTGTGTGTGTGTATGTGTGTGTGTGTGTGTGTGTGTTAGAATTAAGGAAACCATCCTATTGCCTCCCCCTTCCCCCCCCCCCTCTCTCTCTCTCTCTCTTCTCTCTCTCTCTCTCTCTCTCTCTCTCTCTCTGTGACCCCTCGTGACCTCACGTGACCTCTCCCTCCCGCAGTTTGGGCAGTGACCGGCGTTGCTGGAAGGTCAAGTGAGCTTCCGTGTTACCTGAACCCGCGCACGCCCGGCGACCAACCCAAACTCATCCTCTGGTACAAGGAGGCTGTGAGAAGTCCGCTTTTTAGGTAAGTGTGTCTCCTGTGTATGTATCCGGGGCATGTATCCGGCCCCCGTGTGTCTGTTATGTAGGTGGCTTATGTATCTGGTAAGTATCCGGCCTTGAGGTAGGTGGCTTATGTATCCGGCCCTCGTGTATCCGTCATGTAGGTGGTTTATGTGTCCGTCATGTGTGCGGCACTTATGTAGGTGACGTATGTGTCCGTATGTAGGTGGCTTACGTGTCCGGCTTTTATGTAGGTGGCTTGTGTGTCCGGCTTTTATGTAGGTGGCTTATGTGTCCGGCTCATATGTAGATGGCTTATGTGTCCGGCTCATTTGTAGGTGGCTTATGTGTCCGGCTCATATGTAGATGGCTTATGTGTCCGGCTTTTATGTAGGTGGCTTATGTGTCCGGCTTTTATGTAGGTGGCTTGTGTGTCCGGCCCTCATGTAGGTGCCTTGTGTATCCGGCAGGTATCCGGCCTTCAGGTAGGTGACTTATGTATCCGGTGAACTTCCGTGTTACCTGAACCCGCATATATATATATATATATATATATATATATATATATATATATATATATATATATATATATATATATATAATATGAGAAATAGATAGAAATACATAGTTATAGAATGTGTGTGTGTTTGTGTGAATATATTTATAAGCGTTAATCTAAATATTGATTTAAATCGTATAGACAGAAAGACGGACAAAGAAACGCGAAACTCATTTGCATATTCATTGAATGATTAAAAAATGAACGGGTCGTTCTGACACACATTTATTATTTATCCCTTTATGATAACCAGGCGTGTGTACCCTCTCGTGTTCCAATGTTTATATATGGATTAAGATGCGGTGAAGGAGAGACGAGAATAGTGTTATGCTAAGGAAAGATAATCATATATATTTATTTATTTATTTATTCATTTTGCTTTGTCGCTGTCTCCCGCGTTTGCGAGGTAGCGCAAGCAAACAGACGAAAGAAATGGCCCAACCCGCCCACATACACATGTATATACATACACGTCCCCACACACGCACATATACACACCTATACATCTCAATGTACACATATATATATATACATACACAGACATATACATATATATGTATTGTTACGAACGTGTGTGTGTGTGTGTGTGTGTGTGTGTAGAGATGTCTTCCACTAAGAATGGCTGGGAGCTTCTGTTCTCCCATTTCATTTTGGAAGCCAAATGGTCGTTAGCCCTCTGAGTTGTCAAACAAGGGGAGTGTTGAACTACCCCAGAATGTGCGACGCTAGAATACCCACCAGCCAATCACGAAGTGCTCTTAGTCCCATAGCCAATCAAAGGTGGGGTTATATAGCGAGCTGGGCGGAGACTCTGTCTTGGTGATGTATATATATATATACACATAACACACGCTGGGCTGGCTCGCTCTCTCTCTCTCTCTCTCCAGCCCAGCGAGGTAAGTGGTCCCCCCCCCCCCCTGCTGTAAGCCTGTAAGCCCGTCATAATGATCAAAGTGTAATGTTATCGAAGAACTGTCATAAAGGAAAGAGATCTCCTGGCTTGAAATCTTATCTGGAATGTTAACTCGTGTACAAATGTTAATGTGGCCTCCGTACGCGACGGTACGACTCTGTCCCAAAGGTCGTTTTACGACCTCTGGACGAGGTGGTTGTGACGTGTGATGCGCTGGTGTTACGACCCTGGTCTTTGACCTGACCCAGGCCTTTGTCCTTGGGGGATGTGCTCAGGGGGTCGTACTTGAGTGTTCAAGGGTCGTAGCTTCGTGGTCAGGTGGTCGTAGTTATGTGTTCGATGGTCGTACCTCCGTGGTCATTCGTCGTACCTACGTGCTCAATGGTCGTACATTTGTAGTGAGTGGTCGTACCTTCGTGCTCAGATGGTCGTACCTTTGTGCTCAGATGGTCGTACCTTTGTGCTCAGATGGTCGTACCTTTGTGCTCAGATGGTCGTACCTTTGTGCTCAGATGGTCGTACCCTTTGTTGCTCGTATGGTCGTACCTTTGTGCTCAGATGGTCGTACCTTTGTGCTCGTATGGTCGTACCTTTGTGCTCAGATGGTCGTACCTTCGTGCTCAGATGGTCGTACCTTCGTGCTCAGATGGTCGTACCTTTGTGCTCAGATGGTCATACCTTTGTGCTCAGATGGTCGTACCTTTGTGCTCGTATGGTCGTACCTTTGTGCTCGTATGGTCGTACCTTTGTGCTCAGATGGTCGTACCTTCGTGCTCAGATGGTCGTACCTTTGAGCTCAGGTGGTCGTACCTTTGAGCTCAAATGGTCGTACCTTCGTGCTCAGATGGTCGTACCTTCGTGCTCAGATGGTCGTACCTTCGTGCTCAGATGGTCGTACCCTCGTGCTCAGATGGTCGTACCTTCGTGCTCATATGGTCGTACCTTTGTGCTCAGGTGGTCGTACCTTTGAGCTCAGATGGTCGTACGTTCGTGATCAGATGGTCGTACCTTCGTGATCAGATGGTCGTACCTTCGTGATCAGATGGTCGTACCTTCGCGCTCAGGTGGTCGTACCTTTGAGCTCAGATGGTCGTACCTTCGTACTCAGGTGGTCGTATCTTTGAGCTCGGGTGGTCGTACCTTCGTGCTCAGGTGGTCGTTCCTTCGTGCTCAGGTGGTCGTACCTTTGAGCTCATGTGGTCGTACCTTCGTGCTCAGATGGTCGTACCTTCGTGCTCAGAAGGTCGTACCTTTGTGCTCAGATGGTCGTACCTTCGTGCTCAGATGGTCGTACCTTCGTGCTCAGATGGTCGTACCTTTGAGCTCAGGTGGTCGTACCTTTGAGCTCAGGTGGTCGTACCTTTGTGCTCAGATGGTCGTACCTTTGTGCTCAGATGGTCGTACCTTTGAGCTCAGGTGGTCGTACCTTTGAGCTCAGGTGGTCGTACCTTTGAGCTCAGGTGGTCGTACCTTTGTGCTCAGATGGTCGTACCTTTGAGCTCAGGTGGTCGTACCTTCGTGGTCATGAGGGGGGGGTGGGGCTCGTCGTGCATTCGTGCTCAAGAGGGTCGTGCGTGCGTGCGTACGTACGTGCTCAGGGCTACCTCCCCTCTCAAGGGGGGGGGAGGAACCCCCTCTCCCCTCTCCCCCCCCAAAGCCCCCCAAACTACAGCGCGCGTGTGGGGAATACATCGGCTCGCTGTATTTTCCTGTAGTGATGATGGAATTTAGAACCGTTGTTCACAACCACAACAGCGAGGGGGGGGGGGGCTGTGCTTGTGATCATGCTGCTGAACATACACACACACACACTCACCTACACACACACCTACACACACACCTACACACACACCTACACACACACCTTCACACACACACACACCTACACACACACCTACACACCTACACACACACACACACACACACCTACACACACACCTACACACACACACACACCTACACACACACCTACACACACACACACACACACACCTACACACCTACACACACACACCTACACACCTACACACACACACCTACACACCTACACACACACCTACACACACACCTACACACACACACACACACACAGCACGTGTCAATTAAGAGGAGCACGCGTACGGAATACCTGAACAGAGGGGGGGGGGGGGGGGGAGAGAGAGAGAGTGAGAGAGAGAGAGAGAGAGAGAGAGAGAGAGAGAGAGAGAGAGAGAGAGAGAGAGAGAGGCAGACGCAGATGTGAAGTTAAGACTTAACATTGTCGTATTCAAATGTTATTAAAAAAAAGGATATATATATATATATATATATATATATATATATATATATATTTTTTTTTTTTTTTTTTTGCTTTGTCGCTGTCTCCCCCGTTTGCGAGGTAGCGCAAGGAAACAGACGAAAGAAATGGCCCAACCCCCCCCCCATACACATGTATATACATACGTCCACACACGCAAATATACATACCTACACAGCTTTCCATGGTTTACCCCAGACGCTTCACATGCCTTGATTCAATCCACTGACAGCACGTCAACCCCGGTATACCACATCGCTCCAATTCACTCTATTCCTTGCCCTCCTTTCACCCTCCTGCATGTTCAGGCCCCGATCACACAAAATCTTTTTCACTCCATCTTTCCACCTCCAATTTGGTCTCCCTCTTCTCCTCGTTCCCTCCACCTCCGACACATATATCCTCTTGGTCAATCTTTCCTCACTCATTCTCTCCATGTGCCCAAACCATTTCAAAACACCCTCTTCTGCTCTCTCAACCACGCTCTTTTTATTTCCACACATCTCTCTTACCCTTACGTTACTCACTCGATCAAACCACCTCACACCACACATTGTCCTCAAACATCTCATTTCCAGCACATCCATCCTCCTGCGCACAACTCTATCCATAGCCCACGCCTCGCAACCATACAACATTGTTGGAACCACTATTCCTTCAAACATACCCATTTTTGCTTTCCGAGATAATGTTCTCGACTTCCACACATTCTTCAAGGCTCCCAGGATTTTCGCCCCCTCCCCCACCCTATGATCCACTTCCGCTTCCATGGTTCCATCCGCTGCCAGATCCACTCCCAGATATCTAAAACACTTTACTTCCTCCAGTTTTTCTCCATTCAAACTTACCTCCCAATTGACTTGACCCTCAACCCTACTGTACCTAATAACCTTGCTCTTATTCACATTTACTCTTAACTTTCTTCTTTCACACACTTTACCAAACTCAGTCACCAGCTTCTGCAGTTTCTCACATGAATCAGCCACCAGCGCTGTATCATCAGCGAACAACAACTGACTCACTTCCCAAGTTCTCTCATCCACAACAGACTTCATACTTGCCCCTCTTTCCAAAACTCTTGCATTCACCTCCCTAACAACCCCATCCATAAACAAATTAAACAACCATGGAGACATCACACACCCCTGCCGCAAACCTACATTCACTGAGAACCAATCACTTTCCTCTCTTCCTACACGTACACATGCCTTACATCCTCGATAAAAACTTTTCACTGCTTCTAACAACTTGCCTCCCACACCATATATTCTTAATACCTTCCACAGAGCATCTCTATCAACTCTATCATATGCCTTCTCCAGATCCATAAATGCTACATACAAATCCATTTGCTTTTCTAAGTATTTCTCACATACATTCTTCAAAGCAAACACCTGATCCACACATCCTCTACCACTTCTGAAACCACACTGCTCTTCCCCAATCTGATGCTTTTACTACCTCTTCTCTGTTTACCAAATCATTTTCCCTAACCCTCTCACTTTGCACACCACCTCGACCAAAACACCCTATATCTGCCACTCTATATATATATATATATATATATATATATATATATATATATATATATATATATATATAAACAAGATTGAGCAACTGGTTGTTGTAGTTGTTGTTTAGGTGGTGGATTGTGGGTTGTGAATTTTGACGAGACCAGAGGATTCGTCAAAGTTGTGGCTGGACACATAATTGTGGCAGGATGTTAATTAAAAAGGGGTGGTGGGGTGGGGGGGTGTTGTTGTTGTGTGTTGTATGTTAATTATATGCTCGCCGATTCTGATAAGATCGTATCATTATCAGATAAGCTTTCTCTCTCTCTCTCTCTCTCTCTCTCTCTCTCTCTCTCTCTCTCTCTCTAGAGTGAGAGTGTGGGGAAGTAGCGAGTGTGGGGTGGGTGCGTGGGTGGGTGGGGTGGGTGGGTCCATACGCAACACCCGGGGCTCAATTACGGGTGATGTGTTGGGGGGCAAGTGCAGGCATTTACCACCAGATGGTGTTGCTCGGAGTAAGATGGGGTCTCTCTCTCTCTCTCTCTCTCTCTCTCTCTCTCTCTCTCTCTCTCTCTCTCTCTCTCTCTCTCTCTCTCTCTCTCTCTCTCCCACCTGGCTCATTATTACCGCACGCTGAGCAGTGTTTCCCAGGGGGGGGGGGGGGGGGCTGTGGATACGTAACATTAGCACCGACTTAATTTTAATTTACGGCTCCTTAAGCGTCCCTCCCTCCCCTCCCTCCCTTCCCTCCCTCCCTCTCCTTCCCTTCCCTCCCTCCCTCTCCTTCCCTCCCTCCCTCCTCTCCCTCCTTCCCTCCCTCCCTCTTGGTGGAGGGAGTGAGGTGGAAGAGAAATCCCCCCTCCCCCCCACACAAAATATCAAGCGTATCTGCGTTAGTCTTCCTTACCCACGTCATGCGTATTGCGTATGTACGCTGACCCACGTCATGCGTACAGCTTGTTTACACTTTCCCGTGGCATCCATCTCGGTGCTTAGCGAGGTAGTGCCGGCAACGAGCGGGTGGGTCTTCGATGGCCTTTTGCCACTTTGTGTACAAAATGATTATAATACAGGAGGGGAGCATGTAGAGAACTCCGCTGTTCATCGCTTCTAAATCCTACCTTGAAGAATGTGTGGAAGTCGAGAACATTATCTCGGAAAGCAAAAATGGGTATGTTTGAAGGAATAGTGGTTCCAACAATGTTGTATGGTTGCGAGGCGTGGGCTATGGATAGAGTTGTGCGCAGGAGGATGGATGTGCTGGAAATGAGATGTTTGAGGACAATATGTGGTGTGAGGTGGTTTGATCGAGTAAGTAATGTAAGGGTAAGAGAGATGTGTGGAAATAAAAAGAGCGTGGTTGAGAGAGCAGAAGAGGGTGTTTTGAAGTGGTTTGGGCACATAGAGAGAATGAGTGAGGAAAGATTGACCAAGAGGATATATGTGTCGGAGGTGGAGAGAACGAGGAGAAGAGGGAGACCAAATTGGAGGTGGAAAGATGGAGTGAAAAAGATTGTGAGTGATCGGGGCCTGAACATGCAGGAGGGTGAAAGGAGGGCAAGGAATAGAGTGAATTGGATCGATGTGGTATACCGGGGTCGACGTGCTGTCAATGGATTGAACCAGGGCATGTGAAGCGTCTGGGGTAAACCATGGAAAGTTGTGTGGGGCCTGGATGTGGAAAGGGAGCTGTGGTTTCGGTGCATTATTACATGACAGCTAGAGACTTTAGTGTGAACGAATGTGGCCTTTGTTGTCTTTTCCTAGCACTACCTCGCACACATGAGGAGGGAGGGGGATGTTATTCCATGTGTGGCGAGGTGGCGATGGGAATGAATAAAGGCAGTGTGAATTATGTACATATGTATATGTCTGTGTATATATATATATATATATATATATATATATATATATATATATATATATATATATATAATGTGTGTGTATATACGTTGAGAAGTATAGGTATGTATATTTGTATATGTGGACGTGTATGTATATACATGTGTATGTGGGTGGGTTGGGCCATTCTTTCGTCTGTTTCCTTGCGCTACCTCGCTAACGTGGCAGACAGCGATAAAGCAAAATAAAATGAATAAAAAAAAAGTATATATATACATATATATATGTGTGTGTGTGTGTGTGTGTGTGCAGGGAAGGGGGGGGGGCGGTAAGTAAGTTACGTTACTTATAACTTGAGAAGTTCCAGTGTCGTCCAAACACCATTACTACTGCCTTAATGGTCAAAGGAAAATGGGGGGGATGGGAGGAAGACGCCTTGGCGTAATTCCATTAACCACAGCTGCTGTGGTGGCAGGAAATGGAGTAGAATGGGTGGTGGGGAGGGATGTGGTAGAAGGGATGGGTGGGAATGGGTGGGTGGAAGGAAGAGGTAACTTGGGGTGTGGGTGGTTGGGGAATGGTCTCTCTTACATATGACGGTATTGGATTAAGTCGACTGGTAATTAAGGGATTGGAATGTATAGTTGACTGGTAATTAAGGGATTGGAATGTATAGTTGACTGGTAATTAAGGGATTGGAATGTATAGTTGACTGGTAATTAAGGGATTGGAATGTATAGTTGACTGGTAATTAAGGGATTGGAATGTATAGTTGACTGGTAATTAAGGGATTGGAATGTATAGTTGACTGGTAATTATGGGATTGGAATGTATAGTTGACTGGTAATTAAGGGATTGGAATGTATAGTTGACTGGTAATTAAGGGATTGGAATGTATAGTTGACTGGTAATTAAGGGATTGGAATGTATAGTTGACTGGTAATTAAGGGATTGGAACGTATAGTCGACTGGTAATTAAGGGATTGGGAACGTATAGTCGACTGGTAATTAAGGATTTGAACGTATAGTTGAGGGTATTAAGGATTGGATGTATAGTTGACTGGTAATTAAGGGATTGAATGTATAGTTGACTGGTAATTAAGGGATTGGAATGTATAGTTGACTGGTAATTAAGGGATTGAATGTATAGTTGACTGGTAATTAAGGATTGGAATGTATAGTTGACTGGTAAGTTTAAGGGATTGGAATGTATAGTTGACTGGTAATTAAGGGATTGGAAGTATAGTTGACTGGTAATAAGGGATTGGAACGTATAGTCGACTCGGTAATTAAGGGATTGACGTAAAGTTGACTGGTAATTAAGGGGATTGGAATGTATAGTTGACTGGTAATTAAGGGATTGAATGTATAGTCGACTGGTAATTAAGGGATTGGAACGTATAGTCTGACTGTAATTAAGGATTGGAACTCGTGCAGTCTGCTTATATATTTAAGGATTGGAACTATGTATATTCAGCCGATATCGAAGGGTCTACAACTATGTATATTCAGCCGATATCGAAGAGGTCTGGAATATCGGCATGTCTCAATGAAGCCAGTGGTTTCTGATCGGTGTTTGTGGTGTTCGCCAGACGACCCTACCCACCCCCCCCCCCCCCCCCCCCCAGTCTTGGATAGTTTGCAGCCCTTGTTAAATTGATCGCTAAACGACCCTCCCCTCCCCCCCCCCCCCCTTGTTAATCTCCCAGCCCAGGGGAGTTGTACTGTGGGATACGCCCATGTATACCCCCCCTTCCCCCCCCTTCCCCCCCTCCCCCCCCTTGGTTGTATATTATCATTAATAATTTGCTTTATTATTAATGATAACCATAGGTGGTGATTATCGCGTAACAAGGTCGTTAGGGACGAGGTGATTAGAGGGGTATTAGAGAGACTAATTATGTCTTAAGGTTGTATATTGTCCAAGACGGAGTTAACTGTGTTGTTCCATTATGTGTTTTGTTTGTTTATGTTTTTTGTGTGTGTTTTGTTGTGTGCGACTCTGATCTCGTTGGATGGGTTACTTACATGTGGTAGTGGTAGCAGTATGGTGGTAGTAGTGGTAGTGGCTAGGAGGAGCAGTGGTGATAAACCTTATCAGCCATGCGGTGGCGGTGACCAGCCGCGTGCCGTAGGCACACAGAGAGAGAGAGGAGAGAGAGGTGAGAGATGAGAGACCCGAGAGAGAGAGAGAGAGGGAGAGAGGCAGGGACGCAGTTGTGAAGTTAAGACTTAACATTGTCGTATTCAAATGTAATTAAAAAAAGGATATTATATATATTAGTATATATATATAATATATATATATATATATATATATATATTTATTTTTTTTTTTTTTTTTTGCTTTGTCGCTGTCTCCCCCGTTTGCGAGGTAGCGACAGGAAACAGACGAAAGAGAAAAGAAATGGCCCAACCCACCCCCATACACATGTATATACATACGTCCACACACGCAAATATACATACCTACACAGCTTTCCATGGTTTACCCCAGACGCTTCACATGCCTTGATTCAATCCACTGACAGCACGTCAACCCCGGTATACCACATCGCTCCAATTCACTCTATTCCTTGCCCTCCTTTCACCCTCCTGCATGTTCAGGCCCCGATCACACAAAATCTTTTTCACTCCATCTTTCCACCTCCAATTTGGTCTCCCTCTTCTCCTCGTTCCCTCCACCTCCGACACATATATCCTCTTGGTCAATCTTTCCTCACTCATTCTCTCCATGTGCCCAAACCATTTCAAAACACCCTCTTCTGCTCTCTCAACCACGCTCTTTTTATTTCCACACATCTCTCTTACCCTTACGTTACTCACTCGATCAAACCACCTCACACCACACATTGTCCTCAAACATCTCATTTCCAGCACATCCATCCTCCTGCGCACAACTCTATCCATAGCCCACGCCTCGCAAACCATACAACATTGTTGGAACCACTATTTCCTTCAAATCATACCATTTTTGCTCTTCCGAGATAATGTTCTCGACTTCCACACATTCTTAAGGCTTCCCAGGATTTTCGCCCCCTCCCCCACCCTATGATTCCACTTCCGCTGCCATGGTTTCATCCGCTCCAGATCCACTCCAGATATCTAAAAACACTTTATCCTCAGTTTTTCTTCCATTCCAAAAATACCTCCCAATTGACTTGGCCCTCAACCCTACTGTACCTAATAACCTTGCTCTTATTACATTTACTCGTAACTTTCTTCTTTCACACTCTTTACCTAACTCAGTACCAGCTTTTCCAGTTTCTCACATGAATCAGCCACCAAGCGCTGTATCATCAGGAACAACAATGACTCACTCCCCATGCTCTCTCATCCACTAACTGACTTCGATTACTTGGCCCCTCTTTCAGGACTCTTGCATTTACCTCCCCTAAACAACCCCATCCGTAAACAAATTAAAAACAACCATGGAGACATCACCACAACCCCTGCTGCCTAAACCTACATTCACTGAGGACCATATCACTTTCTCTCCTCCTACACGTACACATGCATTCATCCTCGATAAAAACTTTTCACTGCTGTCTAACAAGTTGCCTCCCACACCATATATTCTTATACCTTCACAGAGCAATCTCTATCAACTCTTATCATATGCCCTTCTCAGATCCATAAATGTACATACAAATCCATTTGCTTTTCTAAGTATTTCTCACTTCATTCTTCAAAGCAAAACACCTGATCCACAATCCTCGACCACTTCTGAAACCACACTGCTCTTCTTCCCCCAATCTGATGCTTTTACTGCCTTCTTCTCTGTTTACCAAATCATTTTCCTAACCCTCTCATTTGCCACACCACCTCGAACAACACACCCTATATCTGCCACTCTATATTTATATATTATATATTATATATATATATATATATCTATATATATATTATATATAACCAAGATTGAAGCAACTGGTGTTGTAGTTGGTTGTTTAGGCTGGTGGTGTGGGTTGTGAATTTTGAACAGAGACAGAGGATTCGTCAAGTTAGTGGCTGGACCTCATAATTTTTGGCAGGAATGTTAATTAAAAAGGGGGTGGTGGTTGGGGGGTGTTGTGTGTTGTATGTAATTATCATGCTCGCCGTTCTGATAGTCGTATCATATCAGATAAGCTCTCTCTCTCTCTCTCTCTCTCTCTCTCTCTCTTCTCCTCTCTCTCTCTCTCTCTCTCTCTCTCTTCTCTCTCTCTGTCTCTCTCTCTTAGAGTGAGCGTGTGGGGAAGTTCAGTAGCGGGTGTGTGGGTGTGGGTGGCGTGGGTGGGGTGGGTGCGTGGGTGTGGGTGGGTGCGTCCATACGCAACACCCCGGGGCTCAATTACGGGTGATGTGTTGGGGGGCAAGTGCAGGCATTTACTCACCAGATGTGTTGCTCGGAGGAGGAATGGGGGGGGGGCTCTCTCCTCTCTCTCTCTCTCTCTCTCTCTCATCTCTCTCTCTCTCTCTCTCTCTCTCTCTCTCCCACCTGGCTCATTATTATCGCACGCTGTGCAGTGTTTCCCAGGGGGGGGGGGGGGGGGGGGTCTGTGGCTACGTAACATTAGCACCGACTTAATTTTAATTTACGGCTCCTTAAGCGTCCCTCCCTCCCTTCCCCTCCCTCCCTCCTTCCTTCCCTCCCTCCCACTTGGTGGAGGGAGTGAGGTGGAAGAGACATCCCCCCCCTCCCTTTCCCCGCCCCACACAAAATATCAAGCGTATCTGCGTTAGTCTTCCTTCCCCACGTCATGCGTATTGCGTATGTACGCTGACCCACGTCATGCGTACAGCTTGTTTACACTTTCCCGTGGCATCCATCTCGGTGCTTAGCGAGGTAGTGCCGGCAACGAGCGGGTGGATCTTCGATGGCCTTTTGCCACTTTGTGTACAAAATGATTATAATACAGGAGGGGAGCATGTAGAGAACTCCGCTCTTCATCGCTTCTAAATCCTACCTTGAAGAATGTGTGGAAGTCGAGAACATTATCTCGGAGAGCAAAAATGGGTATGTTTGAAGGAATAGTGGTTCCAACAATGTTGTATGGTTGCGAGGCGTGGGCTATGGATAGAGTTGTGCGCAGGAGGATGGATGTGCTGGAAATGAGATGTTTGAGGACAATGTGTGGTGTGAGGTGGTTTGATCGAGTAAGTAACGTAAAGGTAAGAGAGATGTGTGGAAATAAAAAGAGCGTGGTTGAGAGAGCAGAAGAGGGTGTTTTGAAGTGGTTTGGGCACATAGAGAGAATGAGTGAGGAAAGATTGACCAAGAGGATATATGTGTCGGAGGTGGAGAGAACGAGGAGAAGGAGAAGACCAAATTGGAGATGGAAGGATGGAGCGAAAAAGATTGTGAGTGATCGGGGCCTGAACATGCAGGAGGGTGAAAGAAGGGCAAGGAATAGAGTGAATTGGATCGATGTGGTATACCGGGGTCGACGTGCTGTCAATGGATTGAACCAGGGCATGTGAAGCGTATGGGGTAAACCATGGAAAGTTGTGTGGGGCCTGGGTGTGGAAAGGGAGCTGTGGTTTCGGTGCATTATTACATGACAGCTAGAGACTTGAGTGTGAACGAATGTGGCCTTTGTTGTCTTTTCCTAGCACTACCTCGCACACATGAGGAGGGAGGGGGATGTTATTCCATGTGTGGCGAGGTGGCGATGGGAATGAATAAAGGCAGACAGTGTGAATTATGTACATATGTATATGTCTGTGTATATATATATATATATATATATATATATATATATATATATATATATATATATATATAATGTGTGTGTATATACGTTGAGAAGTATAGGTATGTATATTTGTATATGTGGACGTGTATGTATATACATGTGTATGTGGGTGGGTTGGGCCATTCTTTCGTCTGTTTCCTTGCGCTACCTCGCTAACGTGGCAGACAGCGATAAAGCAAAATAAAATGAATAAAAAAAAAAGTATATATATACATATATATATGTGTGTGTGTGTGCAGGGAAGGGGGGGGGGCGGTAAGTAAGTTACGTTACTTATAACTTGAGAAGTTCCAGTGTCGTCCAAACACCATTACTACTGCCTTAATGGTCAAAGGAAAATGGGGGGGATGGGAGGAAGACGCCTTGGCGTAATTCCATTAACCACAGCTGCTGTGGTGGCAGGAAATGGAGTAGAATGGGTGGTGGGGAGGGATGTGGTAGAAGGGATGGGTGGGAATGGGTGGGTGGAAGGAAGAGGTAACTTGGGGTGTGGGTGGTTGGGGAATGGGGTCTCTTACATATGACGGTATTGGATTAAGTCGACTGGTAATTAAGGGATTGGAATGTATAGTTGACTGGTAATTAAGGGATTGGATATAGTTGACTGGTAATTAAAGGATTGGAATGTATAGTTGACTGGTAATTAAGGGATTGGAATGTATAGTTGACTGGTAATTAAGGGATTGGAATGTATAGTTGACTGGTAATTAAGGGATTGGAATGTATAGTTGACTGGTAATTATGGGATTGGAATGTATAGTTGACTGGTAATTAAGGGATTGGAATGTGTAGTCGACTGGTAATTATGGGATTGGAATGTATAGTTGACTGGTAATTAAGGGATTGGAATGTATAGTTGACTGGTAATTAAGGGATTGGAATGTATAGTCGACTGGTATTTAAGGGATTGGAATGTATAGTTGACTGGTAATTAAGGGATTGGTACGTATAGTCGAATGGTAATTAAGGGATTGGAACGTATAGTCGACTGGTAATTAAGGGATTGGAATGTATAGTTGATTGGTAATTAAGGGACTGGAATGTATAGTTGACTGGTAATTAAGGGATTGGAATGTATAGTCGACTGGTAATTAAGGGATTGGAACGTATAGTTGACTGGTAATTAAGGGACTGGAATGTATAGTCGACTGGTATTTAAGGGATTGGAATGTATAGTTGACTGGTAATTAAGGGATTGGTACGTATAGTCGAATGGTAATTAAGGGATTGGAACGTATAGTCGACTGGTATTTAAGGGATTGGAATGTATAGTTGATTGGTAATTAAGGGACTGGAATGTATAGTTGACTGGTAATTAAGGGATTGGAATGTATAGTCGACTGGTAATTAAGGGATTGGAACGTATAGTTGACTGGTAATTAAGGGATTGGAACTCGTGCAGTCTGCTTATATATTTAAGGGATTGGAACTATGTATATTCAGCCGATATCGAAGGGTCTACAACTATGTATATTCAGCCGATATCGAAGAGGTCTGGAATATCGGCATGTCTCAATGAAGCCAGTGGTTTCTGATCGGTGTTTGTGGTGTTCGCCAGACGACCCTACCCACCCCCCCCCCCCCCAGTCTTGGATAGTTTGCAGCCCTTGTTAAATTGATCGCTAAACGACCCTCCCCTCCCCCCCCCCTTGTTAATCTCCCAGCCCAGGGGAGTTGTACTGTGGGATACGCCCATGTATACCCCCCCTTTCCCCCCCTTCCCCCCCTCCCCCCCCTTGGTTGTATATTATCATTAATAATTTGCTTTATTATTAATGATAACCATAGGTGGTGATTATCGCGTAACAAGGTCGTTAGGGACGAGGTGATTAGAGGGGTATTAGAGAGACTAATTATGTCTTAAGGTTGTTTATTGGCCAAGACGGAGTTAACTGTGTTGTTCCATTATGTGTTTTTTTTGTTTGTTTTTTGTTTGTGTTTTGTTGTGTGCGACCTGATCTCGTGGGATGGGTTACTTACATGTGTTTAACGAGGTTTAATGTTGGTTGGTTAGTGGTAGTGGTAGCAGTAATGGTGGTAGTAGTGGTAGTAGTAATGGTAGTAGTGGTAGTAGTAGTAGTGGTAGTAGTAGTAGTTAGTAATGGTCGTAGTAGTAGTAATGGTATTAGTGGTCGTAGTAGTAATTTTGGTAGTAGTAGTAATGGTAGTAGTGGTAGTAGTAGTAGTAATGGTGGTAATGGTGGTAGTGGCAGGAGGAGCAGTGGTGATAACATATCAGCCATGCGTGGGCGGTGACCAGCCGCGTGCCGTAGCGCACAGAGAGAGAGAGAGAGAGAGAGAGAGAGAGAGAGAGAGAGAGAGAGAGAGAGAGAGATTGTTTGTTTGTTTATGAATATTGTTTGGAGTGTAGGGGGGGGGGGGGAAATGGGGGTGTCTACCTAACGATGGTTGTTGAAAGCGATAGATAATTTCAGGTCAGAGTACACCCCCCCCCCCCCCGGTAATGTAGTACACGTGTACATATGTACTACACTCGTGTACTAACAGCACCCCCAGTGGGTGTAGTACATACTAATGGGTCTGTGTGTATACGTATGTGTGTGTACATAGGGTGTGTGTGTGTGTTTACATGGCTTTTACCTCGCCTGACTCTTCTCTCTTCTCTTGCAGCCACGACATGCGCGCCCCCCAGCCCCAGGGGCGTACGCAGAAGGGAGAGGGGAGGCTGACGGTGGGCGGGGGCGTGGCCACTCTCACATATCACAGCGTAACCCCACAGCACGCTGGACTGTACGAGTGTAGGGTCGACTTTTACGACAGCCCCGCCCAGTCCAACTTCGTCAACTTGACTGTCATAGGTGAGTGTGAGGGAGAGGGAGAGGGAGGGTGAGTGAGGGAGGGTGAGGGAGGGTGGGAGAGGGTGAGAGAGGGAGGGAGGGTGAGAGAGGGAGAGGGAGTGTGAGGGAACTTCGTCAACCTGACTGTCATAGGTGAGTGTGGGAGTGTGAGGGAGGGAGAGGGTGGGAGGGTGAGAGAGGGAGAGGGGGTGTGAGGGAGTGTGAGGGAACTTCGTCAACCTGACTGTCATAGGTGAGTGTGGGAGTGTGAGGGAGGGAGAGGGAGGGAGGGTGAGAGAGGGAGAGGGGGTGTGAGGGAGGGGGAGGGAGAGGGAGGGTGAGAGAGGGGGGAGGGAGAGTCCTGGCTCTTAGTGTGTGTCAGTGAGAGAGAGAGAGAGAGAGAGAGAGAGAGAGAGAGAGAGAGAGAGAGAGTCCTGGCTCTGAGAGTCTTGGTCCACTCTCTCTCTCTCTCTCTCTCTCTCTCTCTCTCTCTCTCTCTCTCTCTCTCTCTCTCTCTCTGCGTGTCATTGTACCCACACTGGACACCACCTCACTGTATGGCCATTGGGGGGCTTCTCTCCCCCCTTCCCTCTCCCCACTGTATATACACTATCTGCACTGTATTCCCTCACTGTATTTCCACTGAACAGTGCACTGTGTATTCCCTCACTGTATTTCCACTGAACAGTGCACTGTGTATTCCCTTACTGTATTTCCACTGGACAGTGCACTGTATTCCTTCACTGTATTTAACAGTGAACAATTCACTGTATTTCACATGAAGAATCAGTCATTATTTCACTGTAATCGCACCATTTCATCTCGCTGTTTCGTTCTATTTCACCTCTGTATTTCAGTCGATTGTGCTGTATTTTACCGCATTATTTGTACCCTGTCCTGAATTTATTTGTTGTTAATTAAGAGAAGCGGCAAAGGTAAGTACATGTAAACATTCTCCATTTCTTGTGTTATAACCTTAGCCGAAGCTGTGCCTATATATATATATATATATATATATATATATATATATATATATATATATATATATATATATATATATATTATCCCTGGGGATAGGGGAGAAAGAATACTTCCCACGTATTCTCTGCGTGTCGTAGAAGGCGACTAAAAGGGGAGGGAGCAGGGAACTGGAAATCCTCCCCTCTCGTTTTTTTTTTTTTAATTTTCCAAGGGAAGGAACAGAGAAGGGGGCCAAGTGAGGATATTCCCTCAAAGGCCCAGTCCTCTGTTCTTGGGGCTACCTCGCTAACGCGGGAAATGGCGAATGGTTTGAAAAAAAAAAAATACATATATATATATATATTATCCCTGGGGATAGGGGAGAAAGAATACTTCCCACGTATTCCCTGCGTGTCGTAGAAGGCGACTAAAAGGGGAGGGAGCGGGTGGCTGGAAATCCTCCCCTCTCGTTTTTTTTTTAATTTTCCAAAAGAAGGAACAGAGAAGGGTGCCAAGTGAGGATATTCCCTCAGAGGCCCAGTTCTCTGTTCTTAAGACCTCACACCAACCTCACTGTAGCCTCATAACCTCGCATTAACCCACCCAGTAACCTCATAGCCTCACACCAACCTCAGAGCAGCCTCATAACCTCATATTAACCCACCCAGTAACCTCGTACCCTCACACCAACCTCAGAGCTGCCTCATAACCTCATATTAACCCAGCCAGTAACCTCATAGCCTCACACCAACCTCAGAGCAGCCTCATAACCTCATATTAACCCACCCAGTAAGCTTTGTACCCTCACACCAACCTCACTGTAGCCTCATAACCTCGCATTAACCCACCCAGTAACCTCACAGCCTCACACCAACCTCAGAGCAGCCTCATAACCTCATATTAACCCACCCAGTAACCTCGTACCCTCACACCACCCCCAGTACAACCTCATACCCTGTCGTAAAGCCACACGGTAAACCTCATACGCCTCACACCACACCACCTCCCGTATCAGACGTGCCCTACCTCACGTTTACTCATGACTCATAACCTCACAAAAAGGTTCAAAAAGCATTTGCTAGTGTCATTTAAACCTCATTCATTACAGTGGTAATGCCAGCAGTGGAAGAATGGAATATGTCGTTTACTTAAAGGGTGTCATCTCATTTTCCTCATGAAAACAAAAATGATAATAATGAGGCGAGAACTTGCGTGTATTGATGATCATGGACGACCCCCCTCCCCCTTAAACCCCCCTAAACCCCCCATATATCTTTTTTTTTGGAGGGGGAGATAAAAAAAACCGGGTATTGCTGGAGTTTACCAAAGAGGCGTTTAAAAAAAAAAACGGGAAGTAGATTTTCAAGCAGAGCCCAGCGGCGTTTTTTTTTATTTAAATTTTTTTTTTTTATATAAATTGAGTTTTGTTTAAAGGTTTGATTGATTAGAAAAAGAGAAGGGGGAAGTGATGTGAAGGTTGGGGAGGGGGGAGGGGGGGTGATGTTTTTATTTGTTGTCAATATGGACGTATTTATTGTTGTGTCTTTGTCATGTTAGCGCCCTTATGTGACTCTTTCTCCCCATTTTCTCCCCCTCCCCATTTTAGATCTCTATCCTCCCCATTTTCATCTCTTCGTAATCTCCCCATTGATATCACCTATCCTCTTCTCCCTCTTTCTCCACCTAGCCTTTCCATCACCCTTCGTAATAGCTCTCCCATATTCTCCCCCCCATTTTTATCTCCCCATGTCCTTCTCGTTTTAACTCTACAACCTCCCCACTTCACCACCTTCTCTACCCTCCCCTCCCCTCCCCAATCCATCCTGCTCATATATATATATATATATATATATATATATATATATATATATATATATATATATATATATATATTATCCCTGGGGATGGGGAGAAAGAATACTTCCCACGTATTCCCTGCGTGTCGTAGAAGGCGACTAAAAGGGAAGGGAGCGGGGGGCTGGAAATCCTCCCCTCTCGTTTTTTTTTTTTTTTTTTTTTTTTCCTAAAGAGGGAACAGAGAAGAGGTCCAGGTGAGGATATTCCCTCAAAGGCCCAGTCCTCTGTTCTCAACGCTACCTCGCTATCGCGGGAAATGGCGAATAGTTTGAAAAAAAAAAAAAAAGAAATAAAGAGGATTAATTAAAGCGTTTTTCCCGTTTTCTTTGACTCGGTTTCAGGGGTTTTTTTTTGGTAGGGGGGGGCGCGGTGGGCTGAAAGGAGAAAGGGTAATGTGGTTTATGATGGAAAGGGGTGGGTTTGGTGTAGTGGGGGGGGAGGGTGAGGTGGGTTGGGAGTGGAAGAGAAGGTTGTGAGGATGGAACAGTCACGTTTTCCGTTAAGGGAAAGGAAAACGGGATGGGTAGGAGGGATATTTTACCACTGGGACGAGGGTCTGTACCACTGGGACGAGGGTATGTACCACTGGGACGAGGGTATGTACCACTGGGACGAGGATCTGTACCACTGGGACGAGGGTATGTACCACTGGGACGAGGGTATGTACCACTGGGACGAGGATCTGTACCACTGGGACGAGGGTCTGTACCACTGGGACGAGGGTCTGTACCACTGGGAGGAGGGTCTGTACCACTGGGACGAGGGTATGTACAACTGGGACGAGGGTATGTACCACTGGGACGAGGGTCTGTACCACTGGGACGAGGGTATGTACAACTGGGACGAGGGTATGTACCACTGGGACGAGGGTCTGTACCACTGGGACGAGGGTATGTACCACTGGGACGAGGGTATGTACAACTGGGACGAGGGTATGTACCACTGGGACGAGGGTCTGTACCACTGGGACGAGGGTATGTACCACTGGGACGAGATAGATAGATAGATAGATCGATAGATTACAGTTCAATTCACTGAATTTGATTCGAGTCCCTCATGCTCTTTGCTTTGCTCCACCCCCTTCCCCCCCCTGTATCTCACCTCCCCCCCTTAAAAAAAAAGGGGGGAGGGGGGTTGTTGTGTGTTCTTAATCCTTTAAAAAGACATAGATCTTTCTCTTGTTATTTTCTTTGTTGTTGTTGTTGTTGTGTTCTTGTTCGTTGTTGCTGTTGTTGTTGTTGTTGTTGTTGTTGTGGGGGGGAGAGACATAGAGAGAATGTCTGTTGAGCGAGGCGGTGGCAAAAGGAAACTGGGGTTCGCGTCGTGGCCACTTTGGACTGAGGGCGCCCACGCCCCCCGAGCCCCCTTGTCGCACACGAGTGCACAATTTTTTCAGCAGATGTGGATCTGATCTTGTTTGGCCACCAGGCCCCTCGGACCCTGGTGGGGGGGGGGGGGTGTATCCTCACTACTACCCCCCCTCCCCCCCCCCCGCACGAAGCCACTGTGGAGCCACTGGTGTTATTGTGTTATCTCTTATCGGTGTTGTGTTGCGCTCTCTCTCGATGTAGTCTATTTTTCCCCACATCTGTTATCATGGTTTATATATATATATATATATATATATATATATATATATATATATATATATATATATATATATATATATGTATATCATAACTCGGTGTGATATCTGCGTGTTTGTGTGTGTGTAGCTGATTGGATGGGTTTGGGGAGAGCGGCGTGCCGACGGATCGTTTTCTGTGGGCGATCCGCCAACGGAAAACGTTGATTGGTGGACAGATTGCGGTGGTGGGGGGGAGGGGTTTGTTTATTTGTTTACCGTTGAGTGTTTTGCCTGAAGACAAGTTGTAGAAAAAGATGTGTGTTGTGTTGTGTGTTGTGTGTTGTGGGCAGGGGGGAGGTGGACGTGGTCAGGGGAGGAGAGGGGAATGTTGTGTAAAGAAAACGTATTGAAAGACGCGCTTACACACACACACACACACACACACACACACACGTACTCACTATTATACACACATGTATACACACACACACACACACACACACACACACACGTACTCACTATTATACACACATGTATACACACACACACACACACACGTACTCACTATTATACACACATATATACACACACACACACACACACACACACACACACACACGCACGCGCTCGCACACGTATACACGCACGTACAGTTATACACACATGTGAACACACACACACGCACTCACTCACGCACGCACGCAAGACACCTACCCAATTAACGCTTAAAGACACAAAACTCTGCTTTTTATTAACTCTTTCTATGCTATAACTTGCTTGACGCGCGCGCGCGCGCGTGTGTGTGTGTGTGTGTGTGTGTGTGTGTGTGTGTGTATGTCAGTGTGTGTGTGTGTGTGTGTGTGTGTGTGTGTGTGTGTGTGTGTGTCAGTGTGTGTGTCAGTGTGTGTGTGTGTGTGTGTGTGTGTGTGCCAGTGTGTGTGTGTGTGTCAGTGTGTGTGTGTCAGTGTGTGTGTGTGTGTGTGTGTGTGTGTGCCAGTGTGTGTGTGTGTGTGTCAGTGTGTGTGTGTGTGTGTGTGTGTGTGTGTGTGTGCCAGTGTGTGTGTGTGTGTGTCAGTGTGTGTGTGTGTGTGTGTGTCAGCTACAAAACTCATCAGGAACCCGCGGCTGAGAGAGAGAGAGAGAGAGAGAGAGAGAGAGAGGGGAATAGAGATAGATTACCCTGGGGGGGTGGAGGGGTGGACGATAGAGTCCCCTCACCGCCCATAATTCAACCAGACAGATGACTCACCACAATCTCGATGGTATAAAACCCCTCTTGCATATATATATATATATATATATATATATATATATATATATATATATATATATATATTGGAAAGGATCACCATTGAGTGCGTGAATCAAGTATATTCTTACGAGTCCACGGGGGGAAATGAAACACGATAAGTTCCCAAGTGCACTTTTGTGTAATAATCACATCATCATCATCATCATCAGGGTGAGACACAAGAGAGAAATGTAACAATCAGTTGATATACAACGAAGAGACGTCGCAAATGGCGTTCTAGCTACGTCTCTTCTTCGTTGTATATCAACTGACTTATATTTCTCTCTTGTGTCTCGCCCTGATGATGTGATTATCACACGAAAGTGCACTTGGCAACTTATCGTGTTTCATTTCCCCCCATGGACTCATACGAATATATATATATATATATATATATATATATATATATATATATATATATATATATATATATATATAAATCTAATGTAATTTACATTTGTCGTTCCTACATTTTGAGGTGGCGACTCCAAACTCCCACACAACAGTGTGAGTCTTTGAGATTAAAACTATAAAAATGACCCCAGTCCAAAAAAATGATAAAGCAAATTACGCGAAGTGGCTGAAAATCAGGGATTATATTGCGACAAAATGAACCTTAACTGCCCTCTGCTCTGTGGTGGGTGTGTTGGGGGGTTGCAAGAAGGTCTTATCCCACAGGGGACCCTACTGGTGTCTTGTGTGAGTTTGTGTCTATCAGGGGGTTGTGGAGGGGGGTTGTGGAGGGGGGTTGTGGAGGGGGGTTGTGGAGGGGGGTTGTGGGGGGGGGTTGTGGGGGTTGTAGGAATATTCAGTTCCACGGTTGTGGTTGTAGGTTGTATTACATGGTTATAATTTGCTGTGGGGGTCGTGTCTTTGCTGTGGGGGTCGTGTCTTTGCTGTGGGGGTCGTGTCTTTGCTGTGCGGGTCGTGTCTTTGCTGTGGGGGTCGTGTCTTTGCTGTGGGGGTCGTGTCTTTGCTGTGGGGGTCGTGTCTTTGCTGTGGGGGTCGTGTCTTTGCTGTGGGGGTCGTGTCTTTGCTGTGGGGGTCGTGTCTTTGCTGTGGGGGTCGTGTCTTTGCTGTGGGGGTCGTGTCTTTGCTGTGGGGGTCGTGTCTTTGCTGTGGGGGTCGTGTCTTTGCTGTGCGGGTCGTGTCTTTGCTGTGGGGGTCGTGTCTTTGCTGTGGGGGTCGTGTCTTTGCTGTGGGGGTCGTGTCTTTGCTGTGGGGGTCGTGTCTTTGCTGTGGGGGTCGTGTCTTTGCTGTGCGGGTCGTGTCTTTGCTGTGGGGGTCGTGTCTTTGCTGTGCGGGTCGTGTCTTTGCTGTGCGGGTCGTGTCTTTGCTGTGGGGGTTGTGTCTTTGCTGTGGGGGTCGTGTCTTTGCTGTGGGGGTCGTGTCTTTGCTGTAGGGTCGTGTCTTTGCTGTGGGGGTCGTGTCTTTGCTGTGGGGGTCGTGTCTTTGCTGTGGGGGTCGTGTCTTTGCTGTGGGGGTCGTGTCTTTGCTGTGGGGGTCGTGTCTTTGCTGTGCGGGTCGTGTCTTTGCTGTGGGGGTCGTGTCTTTGCTGTGCGGGTCGTGTCTTTGCTGTGCGGGTCGTGTCTTTGCTGTGGGGGTTGTGTCTTTGCTGTGGGGGTCGTGTCTTTGCTGTGGGGGTCGTGTCTTTGCTGTAGGGGTCGTGTCTTTGCTGTGGGGGTCGTGTCTTTGCTGTGGGGGTCGTGTCTTTGCTGTGGGGGTCGTGTCTTTGCTGTGGGGGTCGTGTCTTTGCTGTGGGGGTCGTGTCTTTGCTGTGGGGGTCGTGTCTTTGTTGTGGGGTCGTGTCTTTGTTGTGGGGTCGTGTCTTTGCTGTGGGGGTCGTGTCTTTGCTGTGGGGGTCGTGTCTTTGCTGTGGGGGTCGTGTCTTTGTTGTGGGGGTCGTGTCTTTGCTTTGGGGGTCATGTCTTTGTTGTGGGGGTCGTGTCTTTGCTGTGGGGGTCGTGTCTTTGCTGTGGGGGTCGTGTCTTTGCTGTGGGGGTCGTGTCTTTGCTGTGGGGGTCGTGTCTTTGTTGTGGGGGTCGTGTCTTTGCTGTGGGGGTCGTGTCTTTGCTGTGGGGGTCGTGTCTTTGCTTTGGGTGTCGTGTCTTTGCTGTGAGGTCGTGTCTTTGCTGTGGTTAGACCAGTGTAGTGTGTGTAAGGTTGTATATGCTGTGGCATATGTTGTATTCCTTGTATTATTGTATTTCTCTATATGTAATCTACTCTCTATTATATGTAATCTACTCTCTACTATCATGTAATCTACTGTCTATTATATGTAATCTACTCTCTACTATCATGTAATCTACTCTCTACTATCATGTAATCTACTCTCTATTATATGTAATCTACTCTCTATTATATGTAATCTACTCTCTACTATCATGTAATCTACTCTCTATTATATGTAATCTACTCTCTATTATATGTAATCTACTCTCTACTATCATGTAATCTACTCTCTATTATATGTAATCTACTCTCTTTTATATGTAATCTGCTCTCTACTATCTTATGTAATCTAATCTCTACTAGTATATGTAATTTACTCTATTATGTATATAATCTACTCTTTAGTATATGTAATCTGCTCTCTATCAAATGTACTTTACTATTATATGTAATCAACTCTTACATGTAATCTACTCTCTACTATTATATGTAATCTATGTAATCTACTCTGTAGTATATGTAATCTACTCTGTAGTATACGTAATCTACTCTGTAGTATACGTAATCTACTCTCCTCTTCCTTATTGAGTTATAAGGTCCAGGTGTGTGGTGTTGTAAGTGTTGTTGTAAGTGTTGTTGTAAGTATTGTTGTAAGTGTTGTTGTAAGTGTTGTAAGTATTGTTAGTGTTGTTGTAAGTGTTGTTGTAAGTGTTGTTGTAAGTGTTGTAAGTATCGTTGTAAATGTTGTTGTAAGTGTTGTTGTAAGTGTTGTAAGTATTGTTGTAAGTGTTGTTGTAAGTGTTGTTGTAAGTGTTGTAAGTATTGTTAGTGTTGTTGTAAGTGTTGTTGTAAGTGTTGTTGTAAGTATTGTTGTAAATGTTGTTGTAAGTGTTGTAAGTATTGTTGTAAATGTTGTTGTAAGTGTTATTGTAAGTGTTGTAAGTATTGTTGTAAATGTTGTTGTAAGTATTGTTAGTGTTGTTGTAAGTGTTGTTGTAAGTGTTGTTGTAAGTGTTGTAAGTATCGTTGTAAATGTTGTTGTAAGTGTTGTTGTAAGTGTTGTTGTAAATGTTGTTGTAAGTGTTGTAAGTGTTGTGAATGTTCTTTAATTGTTAGCGAGACGGTGTCTGGGTGGGTGGAGGGGGTTAAAATTGTCTCTCTCTCTCTCTCGTTCCTTCGCCAAATATTTTGGTCGTCGTTTTGGAGGCAGCGATATTTTATGTGAGATGATACACAATATCGATGCATAATCTACACGAGCCTCGGGGGGGGGGGGGGGGCCCTCCCTCTTTTGTACACAATATCGATGTTTTCTTTTGTACACTAGTGTCGATATTTTAGTTTTTTTTTTTTTTTTATATATGATGGTGTAGTCTGGAGTTTGTGGTGTGGCAATATTCTCTCTCTCTCTCTCTCTCTCTCTCTCTCTCTCTCTCTCTCTCTCTCTCTCTCTCTCTCTCTCTCTCTCTCTTTCTCTCTCTCTCTTTCTTTCTCTCTCTCTCTCTCTCTCTCTCTCTCTCTCTCTCTCTCTCTCTCTCTCTCTCTCTTGTGTGGGAACCTTGGCTCCTCCCTTATTATGTATATATTGTGGCGATATTTTGGTTTTTTGTATGGGGGGGTTATATGATGCGGGAGCCCCCCCCCCCCTTCTCTTACCCCAGATATTGTGTGTGTGTGTGTGTTTGTGTGTGTAGCCTCCTGTAACGCATATATGTTACAGGAGAGAGAGAGAGAGAGAGAGAGAGAGAGAGAGAGAGAGAGAGAATATGAGATTTGGATCATGTGAGGAAAAGAGAGAGGGAGTGTGGGTGATTTGATCATATACCCGAGTCTATAAACATGCTAGGCCAAATAGAGGTTCAAGCGATCCCCTTCTATAAAGGCAGTATTGCCCCTAATTGGCAATTTCTCCGGGGGTGGAACGGGCCAATCCACACCCCACGGGGGCGCCCAAAACCCCCACACCCCCACACACCCCCTCTCTCTCACATTCGCCGTACGTAAGACCTTATGGTACAAACTTACGCCATTAAAGCCTTTTACTGGCGCCAGATGGCAGCACCAGCGCCAGCTGACTCGTATGTAAACAAAGGAGGGCGAGGAGGGGGGGAAAACGCGCGCGCGCGCGCGAGCGCTTCTTGCCTGTAAGTGCCAAGGTGAGGTTGGCTGTCGAGGTGAGGTTGGACCTTAACCTCGCCTACAGTAACTGATTATAACATTTTTTTCGTTAAATCTACGTTAAAATTTTTTATTGAGTTAGATTTGTAGTTTATTATACTGTTGGGTAATTACGTCTTTTTTTATATATATATATATATATATATATATATATATATATATATATATATATATATATATATATATATATATATATTTGAAAAGGTAAATGGACTTGTTTGATCCATGTGGGTATATATATATTTTTTTTGGTTTCGTGTTAGAGATGTTCTGTGCCAAGCTGAGCTGTGGAAGGGATGTTCTGTGGTAAGCTAAGCTGTGGAAGGGGTGTTCTATGGTAAGCTAAGCTGTGGAGGAGATGCTCTGTGGTAAGCTAAGCTGTGGAGGAGATGTTCTATGGTAAGCTAAGCTGTGGAGGAGATGCTCTATGCCAAGCTGTGGTGTGGAGATGATCTGTGTTAAGCTAAGCTGGGGAGGAGATATTCTTTGTTAAGCTGAGCTGTGGGGGAGATGTTCTATGCCAAGCTGAGTTGTGGAGGAGATGTTCTTCGGTAAGCTAAGCTGTGGAGGGAGGGAGGGGGGTGGTGTTCTATGCCAAGCTGAGGAGGAGATGCTCTATGATAAGCTAAGCTGTGGAGGGGGGAGGTGTTCTATGCCAAGCTGAGGAGGAGATGCTCTATGGTAAGCTAAGCTGTGGAGGGGGGGGGTGGTGTTCTATGCCAAGCTGGGGTGTGTGTGTGTGTGTGTGTGTGTGTGGAGGTGATGTCAAGCAAGCAGGCAGAGTCTGTGTATGACACAGACAGTGAGACCCGATCTAGGTGTGGGTGATGGTGGTGGGGGGGCCTTACCACCCCTTTCCCCCCCCCTTCCCCCACCCCTTCCCCACAGCCGTGCATGAGGAGGAGGAGAACCCCACACACACCCCCACACACACCCCCCACACCCTCCCGTCGTCCACGCAGAGCGTCAGTCATTTGCAATTTGATCGGTTTGCCTAAAATCATCCAGCGTGCATAATGAACCATACAGAGAGAGAGAGAGAGAGAGAGAGAGAGAGAGAGAGAGAGAGAGAGGAGGGGGTGGTAAGATAGAGAGAGAGAGAGAGAGAGAGAGAGAGAGAGAGAGAGAGGAAGGGGTGGTAAGATAGAGAGAGAGAGAGAGAGAGAGAGAGAGAGAGAGAGAGAGAGGAGGGGTGCTAAGATAGATAGATAGATAGAGAGAAAGAGAGAGAGAGAGAGAGAGAGAGAGAGAGAGAGAGAGAGAGGAGGGGGTGGTAAGATAGAGAGATAGAGAGAGAGAGAGAGAGAGAGAGAGAGAGAGAGAGAGAGAGAGAGAGAGAGAGAGGAGGGGGTGGTAAGATAGAGAGAGAGAGAGAGAGAGAGAGAGAGAGAGAGAGAGAGAGAGAGAGATTAACCGTGGTATGCCACAGCCTCGTTATTATCCGGAGTGCATGACACATTAAACCCTACGAGCTGG